>NW_006256486.1:3205785-3234756 GCF_000478725.1 Eutrema salsugineum
TTACATATTATATATTAATCAGGTATTTATTATTTGTATTTTTATTTATTTATACAACTATATATATTAAATATGAGTTTAGTAAACAAAAGTCGAACGTGGCGCACTGGTATTTGCTTATTTAGTGTTCTCTAAAGACGCGGGTTCGAGTCTGTTTGGGCTCATTTTTTTTTCAGTTTTAGGTTAAATAAAGATGAAATGACAACTTTGCCCCCAACTTCTTCTTCTTCCTTGCGACCTGTAAATTTTTGTCTGCGCCGTTCACCTTTTTTTTCACGATTTTGATATTTCTGCTAGATATTTTTATGGATAACACACACTTATGATAGATCTAAAATGAAACATCCGATTTCAAGCTTAAAAACATACAAAAAAGTGATTTAAAAAAAAAACAACGATTATTGAACCAAATAAATTCAAATCACAGTGGTTGGAAGCTGCCTAACACTTAATCGCCGATTATGTTGCCGAGGCTGGTCTGTTTTCGAAAGAACATTGATGTAAATAAATATGTTTTTTTAAATATATATTTTATTAATTATAATGGCATTCTTGTAATAATATTCACTATTTGGACAAAATGGTATAAGATCAACTTTCTAAGGTTAGTCTGGTAAGCCCTTCAATATGTTAGGTTAGATTTATCAATTCATTAACCTTAAAAGGTAGTCTGAGGAATTTTCACAAAAAGAAAAACGAGGCAATGTTGTAAGTTGACTTAACGGAGTCCCTGTATAACCCCTTTTATAAAAGCAAGAGAGATTGTGATTTATTTGCTTCATTCATTTCTGTAAACAAAAGAAAACGTAAATAAACTCAGATTTACGTTTGATACTTTTGGTTTCAGTTCTTCTTCTTGTATTTATTAAAAGTTAAATTTTACCCAGCATATAACTAAGATTCATGTCCTTCATAGTTCTTTCATTCTAAAGAAAATAAGATTCCATGGAAAGAGGCAAATATTTTTCTCGTTCTAAGCCGCCATGTCCTCTGTCAGATCCAGCAAATCCTCACAAACTTTGCCGGCGATCTGATCCTCCACTCTCCATGTGCTTCGCCTGCAAAGGCCAACAACACCTAGAGGAGAAAAGGTACTATTACTATTGTTCAACCTGCGATCTGGAATTTCACAGAGGTTGTCACATTTTTCCTTCCGAGATCAGTCACCCTTTTCACCTCATCCACCCTCTCACCCTAACCACCTCCTCAAAATACCCTGATTTTGATATCTTTACTATCTCTATTAGCTGGGATTCAGATTCCTCTATTTCAAAAATCTTTATGACGAAGAGCCAGACTATCTTTTTTCTGACTGCAGTTTCAGCCTACACTCTCATTGCGCTTTGAATCCACCACCCCTCACTATCCAAAACCTAAAAAGCCATGACCACACTCTTACTCTCTTTCCTAGAAGAATCCCTTTACCATGTGATGCTTGCGGCTTCTCTCTTGATTCTTTCTTAGATCAAGTTTACTCTTGTCTGCTTTGTAACTACTTGGTTCATAGAAGATGTATCTACTTACCTCGTGTCATCAAGATCACTCGTCATCTACATCGTCTCTCTCACACTTCCTCCTTTGTTCCTTCCTCTGGTGAAATATTCTCTTGTGGAGTTTGTCACAAACCTGTTGATGTCAATTACGGGCAGTTTTCTTGCAACAAAGGATGCCACTATGCTGTTCATTCGCAATGTGCAATAAAGGATGAAGTGTGGGATGGGATAGATCTTGAAGGAGTGCCCGAAAAAAAGGAAGAAGTTCTTGAGCCATTTGTGAGGATCGATGAAGAGACTATACAACATTTCACTCATGAGCATCACCATCTCAAGATTCATGGGAATGACAACCGCGGCGACCATGAAAACAAGTTTTGCCAAGCTTGCATCCTTCCGATGAAAGTTTCAGATCGCTTCTATAGCTGCATCGATTGCGACTTTGTCCTCCATGAAACATGTGCTTCCCTTCCTCGTAAACAACACCATCCCGTGCACAAACACCCGCTCACCCTCTTTTATCCATTCTCTCCTAATCCTCACGAGTTTGTGCTTGAATATGGTTCTTTTGTGCTTGAACATGGTTATTTCGATTGCAGTGGATGTTATCGAGCTTCTCATGGCTTCATGCACAAGTGCACCAAAAAAGACTGTGACTTTCATCTGGATGCAAGGTGTGCTTCACTTCCTGATCCTTAATCCACGAATGCCATCTACATGATCACCCTGTTTTCTTCACGCTGAACCGAGGTAGATGCATGGGCTGCAAGAGTTTTTGCTCTCGTGAGTACTTGGAATGTTGGAATAAGCTGGAAAGAAACTTGAAGTGCAAGTTTCCTAATCCTAATCAAAGTGTGTTTCTAGAAGGTTAAGATTAGAAAAGGAAATTTAGGAGTTATCTAAAATGAAATTTATGAGTTATCTAAAAGGAAATTTAGGAGTTATCTAAAAGGAAATTTGTTTCTCTATTGGAATTAGGAGTTAGCTAATCCATCTCTATATACGGAGTTGCAGAGTTGTTGCAAACACTTATGAGTTGAGAGAGAGAGATTAAGAGAGGCTTTAGTTTTTGAGTAATTTTTCTAAAGCTAATAAAAGAAGTTGCTTTTATTAATTCTTGATCTAAGTCTCAATTCTATAATTGGTATCAGAGCTTCATGTTGTTGCTCAAGATATGGGGGATATCGTTCCTAGTACTCGTACAAAAGCACTGAATACTTCCTCAATCCATTGCCCTATGTTAAACTCAACCAACTATACCGTATGGGCCATGCATATGAGGGTTTTGCTCAGAGTACACAAGGTCTAGGAGACTGTTGAAATAGAGGCGGCCGATGGTGAGAAGAACGATGTTGCTATGGCCCTGATCTTTCAATCAGTACCCGAGACGCTTATTCTACAGGTAGGAAAGTTAGACACGGCGAAAAAAGTATGGGATGCAATCAAATCAAGACATGTAGGAGCAGAAAGGGTACAAGAGGCAAGGTTGCAGACTCTTATGGCCGAGTTTGACAAACTCAAGATGAAGGACACAGAGACGATAGATGATTTTAGTGGAAAATTGTCTGAAATCTGCTCAAGGTCGGCTGTTTTAGGAACAACTATTGAGGAACTGAAGATTGTCAAGAAATTTCTCAAAAGTCTTCCGAGAAAGAAATATATACACATGGTAGCTTCACTTGAGCAGGTATTAGACTTGAACACCACAAGCTTCGAAGACATAATCGGAAGACTAAAAGACTACGAAGAACGTATTCAAGAAGAAGAAGAAGAAACACAAGACGATCAAAGCAAACTCATGTACACAAACATGGAACCTCAGGAAAATCGTGACTACAGTGGAGAGAATAGAGGCAGAGGTCAAGGAGGACGCTTCTATAGCAGAGGACGAGGTCGTGGACGATTCCATGGAGCCAGAGATTTGTCAGAGATAACATGCTATTGATGCGACAAAACAGGGCATTACGCTTCTAATTGTCCTGACAGACTTCTCAAACTTCAAGAGACTCAGGAAGACGAAGACGTTGATGACACACATGAAGCTGAACGACTCATGATGCACAAGGTGGTGTATCTGAATGAGAAAAGGGTGAAGCCAAACGAGTTTGAAAAAAGCTGTGAAGGAGACAATGTTTGGTATTTGGATAATATATGGTGCTAGTAACCATATGATTGGAAACCGAAATTATTTTTCAAAGATTGACGAGACGGTCACAGGAAAAGTAAGATTCGGCGATGACTCTCAGATAGACATAAAGGGGAAAGGATCGATCCTCTTTGTTAGTAAAGAAGGAGAGAAAAAAATGCTTGCTAATGTCTATTTCATACCAAATTTAAAGAGTAATATCATCAGTTTAGGACAAGCAACAGAGGCTGGATGTGATGTTCGGATGAGAGGAGATTATCTAACATTACATGATCAAGATGGAAATCTCCTTGTGAAGGCAAACAGGTCAAAGAATCGTTTATATAAAGTAATCATGGAGGAGTCGCATGAAGCTGCATTGAAGCAGGTTTTGAAGTATTTGCGTGGAACTCTCAATTTTGGTATTGAAGATCTCTCTAAGGAAGATTTCAAGCTTAAGGGGGAGATTGTTGGAATAAGCTTGAAAGAAACTTGAAGCGCAAGTTTTCTAATCCTAATCAAAGTGTGTTTCTAAAAGGTTAGGATTAGAAAAGAAAATTTAGGAGTTATCTAAAATGAAATTTAGGAGTTATCTAAAAGGAAATTTAGGAGTTATCTAAAAGAAAATTTGTTTCTCTATTGGAATTAGGAGTTAGCTAATCCATTCTCTATATAAGGAGTTACAAAGTTGTTGCAAACACTTATGAGTTGAGAGAGAGAGATTAACAGAGGCTTTAGTTTTTGAGTAGTTTTTCTAAAGCTAATAAAAGAAGTTGCTTTTATTAATTCTTGATCTAAGTCTCAATTCATGTATCAAATGCAAATCCTTTTTGAGTCTTAGATGTGCTACGTTGCCTTCCTTGGCACACTACAAGCATGATAAACACTCACTCGTTCTTTGCTGCGGAGAAGAAGAGACCACAAATACTCTCAAATAGTGGTGCGAGATCTGTGAAAGGAAATTAGATGCAACAGAGTTGTTCTACACATGTAGCTCTTGCTTAGTCACTCTTCATGTCGAATGTTTATTGGGAATAGAGATGTACATGAAGCCAAACCATAGCATCCAATATGATGGTTATAAGGTTGATATTGGACGCAAAAGTGGTAATACTAGACCAGTGTGTGATAGATGTAGGCGTCGTTGCAAAGACACTTTGGTATTCAAGTGGTTAGAAAAGACTTTTTGTACTTTGGCTTGTTTAACGTGATCTGATAGAGTAAAGATCGAGCTAAGAAGAGATCTGAGAAGAGAAGAAGTTCTTTATTGAAGATATATTGCGATTACAAACAAGAAAGATCACAATCTCATGACGATTGGATCAGAGATCTCATAACGACCTCACCGAGCTCATATCGCTCTGGTTCTACAAGTTCATAAATCGCATAAAAGGAAAGTGAACAAGAAAGAATCTATTTATACTTCCTCACTTTCTGTAACTGTAAACCTTCTTAGTCAACCCGAGTCTTTTACTTTCTGTTGACTAACTCCAGCTCGTTTTGACTCAGTGTATTTCCCTCCACCTTTGACTCTGTTTCCGCATTATTCTTCTTCTTTCTATAGTAAGTATGATGTATCATCTTATCAATACTCCCCCCAACGAAATCAAGCTTGCCCTCAAGCTTGTTATGCGAAAACTGACTGAGTAAAACTCTTGAAGGAACCCAAGTGTTTTCATGATCCGGTTTATCGGTCCATTTTACCAACAACTCCATCTCTCCAGTCTCCGAAAACCGTTTATCCAATATCACTTCCGGTTCAAGGTCTGGTTCTATAATGTCAGTCATAGCCGGTGGTATCGCCTGTACATGCTGTTGTGTCCCTAATGCCAGTTTCAACTGAGACACATGAAAAACAGGATGAACCTTTGATTCCTCAGGTAATCTAAGTCTGTAAGCGACTTTACCAATTCGTTCCATAATCTCGTAAGGGCCAAAAAATCTCGGAGCCAACTTCTGACAGAATCTTCTCATCACTGTCTGTTGTCGATACGGCTTTAACTTCAAATATACCCAATTTCCCACTTCAAACTGCACCTCACGTCTGTGTTTATCTGCACTCTTCCTCATTAAGTATTGTGCCTTTTCCAACTGAACCTTCAACTGTGTTAGCATACGATCTCTCTCGGTTAACATCTGTTCCAACTCAAAATTTGCAGTCGATCCTTTTTCATATCTCACAATCGAAGGAGGTGCTCTTCCATATACGACCTGAAATGGTGTAGTTTGCAGCGACGTGTGATAAGAAGTGTTGTACCACAATTCCGCCCAGGCCAAAAATTTGTGCCATGTCTTCGGATGACCAGAAGCGAAGCATCTCAAATAGGTTTCTAGGCATCTGTTGAGAACCTCTGTTTGGCCATCACTTTGCGGATGGAAGGCTGTACTGTAGTGTAGTTTTGTCCCACCCAAATGAAACAATTCCTTCCAGAACCCACTCAAGAAAATGTGATCCCTGTCTGACACAATCGAGTGTGGAAAACCATGTAGTTTCACTACTGCTGATAGAAAGCTCTGTGCCACATCGGATGCAGTAAATGGATGACGAAGGCCCACAAAATGAGCATATTTACTCAATCTGTCCACTACAACCAGTATCACATTGAACCCATGCGATGTTGGTAATCCCTCTACAAAATCCATGCATATATCTTCCCAAATCTGTTCTGGTATTGTAAGTGGTTGGAGCAACCCTGCAGGAGACAAAGTCGAGTACTTGTGTTGCTGGCAAATCGCACACTCTGCCACGAACTTCTGAACCGTTTTGAACATCCCTTTCCAATAAAACGCTTGTTGTATTCTCTTCAAAGTTTTTAATACCCCTGAATGACCTCCCACTTTACTGTCATGATATTCTTGTAAGATTAGTGGTAAAAATGAGGAGTTTGAGGGTATCACCAGTCTTCTTTTATACCATAATCGATCCTGTATCACTTCATACCCTGTAGCTTCCAATTTCCTTTGTTGGAATTGCTTGATTAGTTTCTGAATACTCCCATCTGCTTCAATTTTCTTGTAGATCTCTTGAAGTTGTAAAACTGACGGAATTGTCAAGGTGAGTAATACTGTCTGAACTGAATTCACCTCTGCATGTATTATCCTCAAAAGTCCATCCGCTGCTTTATTCTCACACCCTGGCTTGTAGAAGATATCAAATTCAAACCCCAACAACCTTGTTAACCATCTCTGATACTCCATATTCACTTCCTTCTGTTCCAGTAGAAATTTTAGACTTCTTTGATCAGTATGAACCTCAAACTTCCTTCCCAACAGATAATGTTTCCACTTTTGAACAGCCATGACTATTGCCATCAATTCCCTTTCATATGCTGGTTTCAGTTGTTCTCTTGGTGTTAATCCATGACTGAAGAAAGCAACAGTCGACGATCTTGCATTAACACTGCACCCAACCCGAAGCCTGAGGCATCTGATTCAATGACAAAAACCTTGTTGAAATCTGGTAGAGCCAACACTGGTGCAGATACCATAGCTTCTTTCAATTCATCAAATGCTTTCTGTGTCTCTGTTGACCACTGAAAGTTGTCTTTTTTTAGTAGTTCTGTCAACGGCTTAGCCAGAACCCCATAACCTCTTACAAACTTTCTGTAGTATCCGGTTAAACCCAAGAATCCTCTTAGCTGTTTGATGTTCTTTGGTGTAGGCCATCTTTTCATTGCTTCTGTTTTTGTCGCATCCGTTGCTACTCCTTCACGAGATATGATGTGGCCTAAATATTCGACTTGTGGTAATCCGAACAAACATTTCTTCTTGTTGGCAAATAGCTGTTGTTCTGCAAAAACTCTCAACACAGCTTTGAGATGGTCGACGTGTTGAGACACATCTCTGCTATATACCAACACATCATCGAAGAATACTAAGACGAAATCTCGAAGGAAAGACTTGAAAACTGTATTCATCAGAGCTTGGAATGTTGCCGGAGCATTGGTTAAGCCAAAAGGCATTACCAAAAACTCATAGTGGCCTTCCAATGTTCTAAATGCTGTCTTCTCAATGTCTTGCTCCTTCATTAATATCTGATGGTACCCTGATCTCAAATCTAGTTTGGAGAATATTGTAGCACCATTCAGTTCATCCAATAGTTGGTCGATGACCGGTATTGGAAATTTGTCTGGAATTGTGACCCTGTTTAATGCCCTGTAATCCACACAAAACCTCCAAGATGCATCCTTCTTCTTCACAAGGAGTACTGGGCTTGAAAAAGGGCTTGTACTGGGTCGTATAATCCCTGATTTGAGCATGTCAGATACCATAGTTTCCATTACGACCTTGCTAGCATGTGGATAACGGTAAGGTCTAACTGAAATTGCTTTGACACCTGGTTGTAAAACAATCGCATGTTCATGACCTCGTATTGGAGGTAAGCCCTTCGGAACATCAAACACTTCTTCAAACTGTTCCAAAAGAGATGTTACCTCGGGTGGAATCTTATACGAAATTGGTGACACCTCCACACTAGATAAAACAAGACTTCTACTCCTTTGTAATCCAGTGCTTCGTGTATAGGATAATGATTTAAAAGAGAGCTTGGGTAGATGCAGAGAAAGATCACCCCACAATGTAACCACCTTCCCATGGTGAACAAAGGAGAGTTCCTGCTTCTTCCAATCTATCTCGCATTTACCCAGGGTCTCCAACCATTGTACTCCTAGAATCAAATCCACCATTCCTAATTCCAATGAGATGAAGTCCGATGTAAAGTTTTCGTCAGACAGTTGGAATGTCACTGCAGGGCATATTCCCATGCTTTTAACAGTAACTCCATTGCCCAACAATACATCGAAGTTGTTGTCTGCACAAACTTTCAACCGCAACTTTTGCACAACATCTGGGGAGATGAAATTGTGCGAAGCTCCACTGTCGAGCATGACTATCACCTCAAGTTTGCCTATCTTTCCATGAAGTTTGGTAGTTTTAGGCGAGTGTAATCCCAAGAACGAGTTTAAGGACAGAACCAAGAATTCCGGTGTTGGTAATGTTTGCTCTCCTTCATATTCTTCATCATCATCAGCAAGCACTTTCAAGTCGTATCCATTGATTACTGTCAGTATTTTAAGCTCTTTCATTGGGCATTCTTTGCCATGCGTTTTAGACCACTTAGCCCCACACTTGAAGCATAACCCTTCCTTTCTCATTGCGTCAAGTTGTAGGTCCAAAAATCTTTGACGCGGCCTTAAGTCGTTTTTGTTATACTGTGTGTTGCCTTGAGGTTGACCTGTTTCTTTTGTCATTGGTTGTGTTTTCGAGTGATCATTCTAGTTCATATTGCCTTGAGGTTGACCTCTTGTCTCTTTCATAAACTGACTTCTGTTGCTGTTTTAGTTAGAAGAATTTCTTAATATTCCTCCTGGTTTTGGGTATCTGATCTCTTCCTTTCCAGTTTCTCCTACAACCTTGCAGAATTTACTCGATTCCATTTTTAACACCGCTGCAATATGTGCTCGTATTCCCTGTGGTTCTTTTATCCTTATTACTTCCTGCATTTCTGTACTGAGTCCTTTGTAGAAAATTCTGATCAGATATCTGTCATCCAACCCTGACACCAATGACGACAGTTCTTCGAATTCCGATACATAATCGCTCACTGAACCATGTTGTTTAAGCGAAAGCAGTCTTGTTTCTGGTTCGTCTTCTATTGTTTCTGCAAATCGTACCAACAGCTTTTCTTTAAACTCTTTCCAGTTCCTGAACCCATTCCTCTGTGCTTCCCAGCCAAACCATTTCCGCACTCTACCCGTAAGACTTAGTGCTACCAGATCCAGTTTCTCGTCTTCGCCATATCGACCAACCATAAAGAAATGTTCCACATCTGTAAGCCATTCATACGGTTGTCTTCCATCGAAACTCGGCATTTCAATTTTCTTGAGCATACTATCTCGATTTGCCACATTAATATTCCCAGACCGATAACCTAGTGGATTTTCATTCCGGTTTTGTTCCAGGTGTTGAGATCGTACCTGAAATTGTGAATCGGACGATTCAGGTCTTTCGGTTGCTCGGATATCCTCACCGTTTGTTATCGGAGTTAATTTCCCGATCATCGTCATCATCGCGTTCAATTTCTCATCGATTGCAGAGATTCGTGACTCCGTCTTCGCTTTCGATTCGCATAAACATTTTAGTCCACCATGCAAGAATTCGACGCGTTCTTTGAGCTCCGTATCTGGTTCCGATGCGAAATCCTCAGCTGCTATGTTGTCTGGAGTTGATTCTCTGCTCGTCATCGCGTTGGATTCGTCGAGTTTCACCGCACCAATGATAGAGTAAAGATCGAGCTAAGAAGAGATCTGAGAAGAGAAGAAGTTCTTTATTGAAGATATATTGCGATTACAAACAAGAAAGATCACAATCTCATGACGATTGGATCAGAGATCTCATAACGACCTCACCGAGCTCATATCGCTCTGGTTCTACAAGTTCATAAATCGCATAAAAGGAAAGTGAACAAGAAAGAATCTATTTATACTTCCTCACTTTCTGTAACTGTAAACCTTCTTAGTCAACCCGAGTCTTTTACTTTCTGTTGACTAACTCCAGCTCGTTTTGACTCAGTGTATTTCCCTCCACCTTTGACTTTGTTTCCGCAGTATTCTGATACAACTGAATTGTGTATTGATCAATTAGAGAAATCCAAATGAATCCAATGTTCACTAGAAACAAAGAATCCAAAGTTCAACTTACAAGTATCTGAAAGAGAGAAAGATCCTTGCAGAGGAAGAACAAAGCGATTTACAGAGAAATTCAAGAAAGAAGAACAAACTTAACAAACTTTTTCGAATGAATACAACTTTCTCTCTAACTTCCTCTTAAATGCTTCTCTTCCAGCTCGAATGAATCCTTGCCGTTGATTCTTCTCCTTCCATCGAGCCTTACACGTGTCTCTTATTTGTATATTGTATAAGCTATATCAAATCCTTCCCCTTTAGACAACCATGACCTCATGGTTGAAACTCTGGAAATTTCTTCATCAAGTCAAATAAGAATTCCCAAGTCGCTTCCGCCTCATCTTCACCAGTCCATTTAACCAACACTTTAGTAGCAGCACGTCCTTGTCTGTTAACCATCTTACGTTCGAGGATACGTTCCGGTTCTTTAGACAAAACGTCATGAAGTGCTGCTGGTAGTTGAGTACCCACAGAGACATCTCCTACACGCAACTTTAATTGCGACACATGAAAAACCGGGTGTACCTTAGATGATGCAGGTAACTCCAGCCTGTAAGCCACCTTTCCACATTTGTCAACCACCTTATATGGACCATAGTATTTAGGCGACAATTTCTGATTACCCCTCAACACGACCGAGCCTTGTCTATATGGTTGTAACTTGACAAATACCATATCTCCAATCTCAAAGCTCCTATCAGATCTCTTCTTGTTTGCACTCTGCTCCATCCTGTGCTGAGCTCGGAGTAAATGAAATTTCAAAACCAGCAACATGTTTTCACGCTCTTGTAAGCTTCTAGCGACCACTGCTACTTTAGATTCCCCAGGTAAGTAATGCAAGTGTATTGGTGGTGCTTGTCCATAAACCAACTCATAAGGTGTGGATTGAGCTGATGAATGGAACGTAGTGTTGTACCAATACTCTGCATAGGGGAGCCACTTACTCCAAACATAAGGCCTGTCGCTGCACATACACCTCAGATAAGTTTCTAAGCATCGATTCACAACTTCACTCTGGCCATCACTCTGTGGATGATATGCACTAGAGTAGTGAAGTGCCACTCCTTGTAATGTGAACAAGTCTCTCCAAAACTCGCTGAGAAAGATAGCATCACGATCACTTACAATGGACGTAGGCAGGCCATGTAGTTTGAATACATTATCGAGGAAAAGTTGAGCCACTGAAGCTGCAGTGTAAGGGTGACTCAGAGCCATGAAATGGGCAGCCTTTGACAGTCTATCAACCACTACAAATATCACAGATTTACCAAAGGAAGGAGGTAACCCATCGATGAAATCCATCGAAATGTCAGACCATACAGACGCAGGTATAGGCAACAGTTGAATCAATCCAGGAGAGGTTGCATTATCGTATTTACATTGCTGACAAACAGGGCAACTTCGGATATACGCCTGTATATCTTTTGCCATACCTTTCCAATAGAATAAGCTTTTCACTCGTTGATGTGTAGCATCCCTTCCTGAATGACCTCCCACACCCGAACTGTGAAGCCATTCTAAAATGTTGTTCCTGATTGTTGGGTCTGCAGGTACCACAATCTTTGTCTTCCTGCGTAAAATGTCTCTGGACCACACATAATGCTTTTTCGAGTCCGGTTTGATCTTTAAAGCGTCAATGATGGCCTTTAGGTTTGCATCTGTGATATAACTTGCTTGAATCTTTTGCATTAGATCACATTCCAATACTGACAGAGACATATGCAGAATTTCAGAGCCCTAAACTCGAGATAACGCATCAGCTACAAGATTTTCTTTAACTTCCTTGTATTGAATCTCGTAATCAAATTCCAGCAACTTCGGGAGCCATTGCTGCTGAATTGGTGTGTTTAATCGTTGCTCCAACAAGTACTTTAAACTTCGTTGGTCTGTTTTGATCACAAAATGATCGTTAAGAAGGTAGTGTCTCCATTTTTGAACTGCAAAAACCACTGCTAAGAGTTCTTTCTCGTAGATAGACAAATGTAGTTGTTTGCCTTTCAAATGCCTGCTAATGTAAGCCACTGGGTGCCCTTCTTGCATTAGTACAGCTCCGATCCCTTGCCCACAGGCAACCATTTCCACCAAGAACGGTTTATCAAAAACTGGTAGAGCTAATACTGGTGTCGTACACAAAGCCCTTTTTAACTCCTCAAAGGCTGCAGTAGCTTCCACAGACCACACAAATGAATCTTTCTTTGTCAACAATGTGAGAGGTCTCGCAATGGTTCCAAAGCCTTTAACAAATCTGCGGTAGTAACCAGCTAACCCCAAAAATCCTCGAAGTTGTTTCAAATTGGTTGGGGTAGGCCACTCTACAACAGCCTGAATCTTCGTTGGATCAGTTGAAATACCTTTTTCTTCAATAAAATGTCCTAGGTATTCAACTTTCTTGGTAACGAATGCACATTTACTCCTCTTCGCAAACAGTTTCTCCTGTCTCATTACTGCAAATACACTCTTCAAATGCAGCAAATGATCTTCCACTGAACTGCTATATATCAGTATGTCGTCAAAGAATATCAGCACAAACCTCCTCAGAAATTCTTTGAAAACTGCATTCATAAGGCCTTGAAATGTAGTTGGAGCGTTTGTTAGCCCAAAGGGCATGACCACATATTCGTAATGACCACTATGCGTCTTGAATGCCGTCTTATGAATGTCAGGTGGAAACATCCGAACTTGATGATATCCTGCCCTTAAGTCAATCTTCGAGTATATCTTTGAACCCCCGAGTTCATCCATCAAATCCTCTATCAGTGGAATAGGGAATCTGTCCTTTACTGTCATTCCATTTAAGCCTCTGTAATCCACACAAAGCCTCCACGAGCCATCCTTTTTTTTCACCAGAACCACAGGCGATGCAAATGCACTGGAACTTGGTTGTATTGTCCCTGCATCCAATAATTCTTTCACCATTTTGTCTATTTCATTCTTTTGGTGAAGAGCATATCTGTACGGTCGCTGATTCACAGGATTCGATCCTTCCAATAATGGAATCTTGTGATCATGGTTTCCTCTGAACGGAGGAAGTTCTGTTGGCTCTTCAAAAATATCTGCATAATCCGCTATTAAAGCTTCCACTGGAGCAGCATCTTCTTGTTTCTCTGCTTCTACTTCCAAAGAAAAGAGACTGCACTCATTCGGTTCTTCTTCCTGAGTAATGCATAGCATCGATAGCTGTACTTCTTCTTCAGCTATCTTGTTTAGCTTTTTGGCCTTCACACTCCTTACCGACCCATCCTTTATGCCGTGCAAAACCACTTTCCTTTTGTTGTACATAAACTTCATTGTTAGGTTTCTAAAGTCCCAAGTGATTGGACTAATAGTCTCCAACCATTGAATACCCAACACACCATCACATCCATTCAAGGGTATCACCATAAAGTCATCAACAAAGTCTGTCCCCTGAAACTCCCATTTGAACTTTGTAATCTTAGCCTTCACTGCTACTCTAGCTCCATCAGCTACTATTGCCCTCGCATTACCAGCTGCTAGTAGATGACATCCCAGTTTCTCAGCTACTCTGATATCCAAAAAATTGTGTGTGGATCCTGAGTCTATGAGAATGAAGAGAGGGCGTTTGTTGTGAATCCCCTTCACCCTCATTGTGTTGTGAGATGTCACACCAGCTATTGCATTAACAGAGGTCTTAGCTATCTCTCCTGCTGGCTCTACGTTTTCTTTATCCTCCTCACAGTTATCCAACTCTTCTTCTTCATCTACATCCAAGTAGAATTATTGAGGTTTGCGATGTACTTTGGCGTGATTCGGAGTGAACTTTTCATCACAATAGTAACATAACCCTTTTGATCTCCTATCAGTCATCTCTTCTGGTGTTAAGAACTTTTTGGGTTGATATTGGTTGTTCTTCGGTTTATCTGTTACTACTGTCTCCTTTCTGTATTGTAGGATGCCTTTTGCGGATGGGTTTGGTTTGCTATAGTTCCCATTGGTGTGTTGAGCTTTTAGCGGATGTGCTGTTTCGTATAAGCGGCCAAGTAGAAGACACTGTCTTACTGATTGGGGCTGAAACATTCGAACATGCATCTGAGTATCCAACCTCAACCCAGCCAAATAAGCACTCACCAAATACGCTTCTGACATCTTTACTCTTGTACGTATGTTCTCAAATCGTTTATGATATTCCACGATACCATCTGTTTCCTGCAACTTTTTCAATTCCGCAATTGGATCATCCCAGACTTCTTCGAATCTTTCTTTCAACAACTGTTTGTAAACGTTCCAGTCTGTCAAGTTATGTAGTCCCAATTCTTCCACTAAAGCCTGATGCCAAGTTGCCGCAAAGTCCTCCATATGAATCGAAGCAACCGGAATTTTTATTTCCTCAGGCGTATGATCAATCGCAAAGAATTGTTCTACCTTAAAGAGCCATTCCTTCACTTTATCACCATTAAACCTAGGAAAATTCAGGTTCCCAATGCGCGTGATCCCGGTATAGTTCGAAAAGTTACCTGATCTTGCTCCGTTCATCAGATCTGGTGACAGATTCGCCGGACCACGTCCCGCGCTCGTCGAACCCGTCGACGGTGGTGGATATGTTAAGCGAAATGCTTCGAACATATCCGCGATCGTTTTCTCGATCCTTTGTTGTTGACCGTCGATTTTTTCCTCCAACTCCTCTGTTCGGCGAATCATTTGGTCGATCCGCGAATCGATTTCGTTGTCCGTCGATTTCGACGTATTCTCCTTCCTCGCAGCTTGAGATCTCGTTTCCGCCATTTTCGTCCGAGAAAAGTCCTTCGTCTGATACCTTTGATACAACTGAATTGTGTATTGATCAATTAGAGAAATCCAAATGAATCCAATGTTCACTAGAAACAAAGAATCCAAAGTTCAACTTACAAGTATCTGAAAGAGAGAAAGATCCTTGCAAAGGAAGAACAAAGCGATTTACAGAGAAATTCAAGAAAGAAAAACAAACTTAACAAACTTTTTCGAATGAATACAACTTTCTCTCTAACTTCCTCTTAAATGCTTCTCTTCCAGCTCGAATGAATCCTTGCCGTTGATTCTTCTCCTTCCATCGAGCCTTACACGTGTCCCTTATTTGTATATCCTATAAGCTATATCATATTCTTCTTCTTTCTATAGTAAGTCTGATGTATCATCTTATCATGATCATGTGAAGAAGAACAGGTGATGAAGAGCTGCGACGATTGAGGATCACATTTAACATATTACATCTTTCATAAACACTGTATTTGTTACTTTTATGTTTTGGGTCTTTATTGTATCTATTTCCGTTATCGGAAGGAATGTTGAATTCAAAGTTCTGAGGTCTTTGCTGTCTCATACAAGCATACGTTTTATTTTCCTTCTCATTGCAGATGCTATAAATATGAATAATTGCTTATATGCACAGCAAACCAAATCTCGATTTCTTAATTTGTTTACAGGAGAGAGAGAGACCACACTTAACAGATAACTCTTCTTTGGTGTGTAACAAGAACATGTGCTAACTGATGAGTATGAACAATATATGATATGCCTCTTCATCCGAAAGTATAGAGAAAACCAGCAGATATACAAAAATGATCTTACATTTGAAGAACTTAAGAACTACTTTAAGGATTGCATTTGTTTGTTCCAGCAAAAACCGGACATTATTCATCTGCATCACCTTCAACATGGCTCAGGCAATGTTAGTTTTTTGTCGTTCACAACGTCCTGCAGAAAGAAATATTAGCAGATTACTGAAAGTTCAATAGACAAAAGAAGGAACAGGTCTCTTCTGAAGATTAAAAATCAGAAGATCAGTTTTTGGAGGTTCAAAGGGAAAGAACAAAGCCGTAATAACTTAAGCATGAGGTCAATCAAAGCTTAAGCTAATCTAATAAAAGCTGAAGCTAATATATCTGGTTCTCTTTATCCGTCTGTATATATTATTATCTGGTTCTCTTAAGCTAATACACTTTGAGATCAGAAAATCAAGAACACAATCACTATATACAACACTATACATATACCCTTTAAATATCATAAAAGCCTTGCGAAGAAAGTTATAAGTAACAACGTACACTGAAAAATGACTGCAAATAGAAAACATAGCTAATTTTAACCGGCAAGTTGAATTTGAAAGCATCAAGTCATACAAACTTATATATACTGATACAGAGCTAACAAATATGTCCTGCTTATAATCAGGGATGAAACAAAATACGTAAACACCGAAAAAAAACATGTTAAAAAAGTTACCAACTCCCTAAGAAGGCTGCTCAATTTGACGGACAAGGTACTGAATCCATCCACCGTTGGAGCACAAATGGAGATAAGATGAAGACCGTGGTTACATTGCAGTTATATTCCACATACCCCTTAGAATCTGACGTGTTAATGCGCCAACAACCTTCACTATCACCCCAATTCTCTGATTCTTGACGATGGACAGTAAACTCTTGTGTCCGTAAGTTACCAGATACCAAACATTCGTGCTGTTGACTCCACAGATAGACGATATCAGCATCAAACGGATTCACTGCCATGGGAAAACAATCCAGAACAGACGCCAAGTTGATTTCTTGTTCCCGTGACAAATGCCACCATTCACTACTCACAGAGTAGTTGTTATTCAGCCTCCAAACCTTAAGTCTTGGACACAGTATCTCAACATAGAAAACATCTTCCCCTGAAGTAGTCAAGCATCTCCTAACGTTTTCGCTAGACATAAGAGGGAGAGGTATAACCAGGCATCGATTATCGTCTTCAGGGCCATAGAAGTCATGAGCTACAAGGACACCAGTAGGTTCATTAGGATCCGAACCTTTTTCCCGAAGATAAAGCATACCGTTATGATTCACGGGAGGGTAAGAGCCAGTGTAGTTGACCGGATGAGAAGAGAGAAGTCTCTTGAAAGTCCATGTCCCTGTCTCAGACGAATACACAAAAACTCTCCACACATACATCCCACCCATGTCTCTAGGTTCAGTCCTCCTCCAAGTGTCACAAGTCCTAACCACTTTGAACCCTGAAACGGCGCCGTTCTCATCCACACGCGTTACCAAACCAGTGGCTGTACATTGGTCTGGAGGCGGAGGGATTTCAACCCATTGTTGTAAAACTGGATTACCAACGAAGGATTTGTAACTGTAAGCCATGTTATCAGTGCGAGTAACGAACACATTGATCCATATCAATCCATTGGAAGAAGCTACGTAGAAGTATCTTGAGGTAGGTAGATTTGGATACCTTTGAAAAGAAGGAATGATGTAAGAGCCTAGAGACTTGGGGAGATCCGATGTTTGGCATCCGTGGAAGCTTATAGCTTCTGTGATGGGATGAGTATAATCGGACCTGAACATGAGAGACCAGGAGGAAGATGATTTTTTGTGCAGAGAGATGAAGAAACGACGGAAATACAAGGATTCGATTACTGATTTCCATTGCTTGCACACGGATTTGAATCTGGCGATGATTCTCAAAGGTAATCTTGCAATTATCTCCACCAGTATCGCCTCTGGCATTGTTCTTCCTCCCACCTCCATTGGGATAATGCGTTCTTTTGTTTGCATTATTTTGCTTTGATTTGGGTTCTACTTCAAGACAGAGAAACAAGGTATGGGTTATAAAGAAAGAAATAAGACTTGCCTTTAAGAACAAGTTGTATTTTAAAATTCATTGGATAAAGGAGTGAGAGAGAATCTTTTTATTTATTTCCGTTCATCTTTTCCCCATTTGGAAACCAAAAGGAAGGTGCACTGAACAAGAACAACTACTCGTACTCGAGGCATTTAATTTTATTTCGTATTAAACAGTTGGAAACTCGATAGCACACTATCTGATGAGCTGTGAAGAAACATTTGATGTGCATATAAGATTCTTGTCAGAAATTGTATGTTTCGATTGGTTTTAGATGGAACGTGATATACAAGTCATTAAGAAGTTGATTTGAGGAAAACTTTGGACCATTTAACAAGAAGATGATGGATATTAGCATCCATGCGAGTGCCAACTCCACCCCACACTAACATATCAGCCATGTCTCCAATCGACGATCCACTCACTTCTTTCACCTCTTCGAACCCAATTCTTCTGTAAAACCTAACCAGCTGAACATATGCATGGAAGTTTTTGGTTTGGTTTAGTATGTTGTTAACCCCAATGGAGATCAGATTGATTTGGATCTTACAAACTACAAATGGTATAAAAACCCTATTCCAATCAGGTTGGATCCTCTCTTCCATTGGAGAGTTATCTAGAACACAAAACAATAATGAAATAGAGGATTACTTTCTTTTCTAGATTTGAAATTCCTTTGTCTTCTATAGCCGCCATATTTGCTAAATTCCCTCAACAGGACTAAATCCAAACCAAACCAAACCAAACCAAAATTTGATCAAACTGAACCTAATCAAGCCAAATTTCAGTTGGTAACATTTGGTTTTGACTTTCGACTTCTTTTTTCAACACTAAAAGATTGAAAACCCGAATTGAAAGGATTCGGTCCAGTTCGGTATATAACTAAACCAATTTCAATTTCAATTTCGTTAGAAATGGAGTGACAGAGAGAGACCTTGGAATGGTAGAGATCGGAGTCGTAGATAGCGAGAAGCTGAGCAGTGCGGCAACCACAGTCGTAGCCATGGCGAATAGCTACAGCTCCGACGTATAAACCAACTCCAAGAACAGACTTATCCATCGCCATCGTCTCTTTCGTCAGTTTTATCGTATCCAGATGCAGAACCAAGCCGCGCCCGAACCATGGCCGAACCACTCCCTCTGCTCGTCCGACCTCACCGCCTGTGTCTGCGTTCTTCCCCGTCACTCTGAAAAACGGCCCTAAAGTTTGGATCTTTAAGTCAAGCTTTCGAGCTCTTGATGACGTCAGGATGTCGGACATTGACGGTAACGATCTGGGTTCGCCGAGGGAATTGGACGGCGAGAGATTGAGTTTCGGTGGGATTAGATTTAGAGCCATCTTCATTTCCTCTGGGTTTCGTTCCTGAAAGTGAAAATGTTCAGATAAATAATTTAATTCATAAAATGGGGGATAACATACGACACGTGGCATCCACCAACAGAATCGAATCTCTAAAGCGAGCAGCTTTACAAAACTCTAACGTCTTGTGACATTATTAAAGGAAAGGTTAACAGAGCTTACGAGTTTTGATTGCTCCTTGTGAAGAATGTGTGTATTGGGATGTGCTTGCTACCTTCCTTTTGATCTGGTTTCTGCTTCTTCGGCTTGGAATTTGCCTTTTCCTTACCAAGAATCCTACAACAAGACGGTTATGAAGTTTCAGTGAGAAGCAGAGACTTGTGAGAAAGAAATAAAGAAACAGAGTAGGATCAAGAGGTTGTTACTGTGAGCTGACCTTCGTTTTGGAGCAGGTCTTGTAGACGAACTAGAGCCAGATTCTTCGTTCTGAAGTCTCTGTGCGAGATGGAAATCAGAGTGTTCTTGTCGTTCCTCAACAAAAGATGGAGGTAACTCGATCCCACACAAGTTGCATCTGTAGCCATCAATCCAAAATAAAGGTTCCATCTGTGGAAATACTGAAACTGCTTTGGTGTTTTGTGTATTAGAATTATCATTCATTGAGTGACTTGTATCAGGTTTGCAATCCGTGTGTTTAATAAGCAGAGCATCTCCTTCCAATACTCGTGGCTTTTCTTCTTTATTCTCACATTCTTGATTTGGGATTACTTTGTCGGCATCTATTCGGGATTCTTCTTCATATTCGACAACATCCTTCTGTTGAGCATAGCTTGTCTCATGAGAACCAAAGGATAAATTTAAGCTCTCGCCGTCAATCTTACTAGCGTCTAAGTCAATTGAGTCGCTATCATCCAGATTTTGCCTTGAGGAATCCTTTTGAACGATGAACTTGGTAATAGTTTCCTGTGAAGGATCAGAATGGCGGATTTCTTCATTGAATTGAGACATGCGCAACCCTGCACAAATAGAATTTTTAATAGCAAGGATAGTACATTTTATCTTAATGGTTTCTAAAGAAAGAAGAACTATAACAACATTAAAGAAGCGCACCTATCAGCCTTATGGAAACAGGGAGTTCCGCTTTCAACATCTTTGTAGCATGCTTTAGTATGTCCTCGCTTGAACATGTGTACCTCTGCAGGCTAACAGCTCTGCTCCTAATCTGAGGATTGCAAATTGTTACACTTTCAGCACAAAGGTGGATTTCAAAGAAGAGAGAATCTTAAGGTTTGGAAGTGCACCTCAAAGGAGGCAGTTTTCAGTTTAAGTGTTAGTGTCCTCGCCGTTATACCCTCCTTTTTCATGTCAAGAGATAGCATTTCTGCAATTTCAGCTGCCAACACATAACAGATAACAATTCAACGGCAATAATATTGATGTATGATTGCTAACTACAATAGGAAAAACAAAGATAAATAGTCTTGTTAAAAAGTTCAACGATCCATTGTGCCTTTGACTATTGAGTTGTAGGTCTCATAAAAATGAAAACAACACAAACTACTCACCTAACTTTGAATATAACAGTCTTTCATCTTCGGTGGCAGCAAATGTCCTCTCACTGCTAATACTTTTACGAGACCTAACCTGAGGGGTGTCTGTTTTCCCAAGCCCCAGTCCAACAGAGAGGAAAAAGTCTACAAAAAATTGTCGAGCAATAGGCAACAAAATCATTTCACTGGAAAGCAACAGTCAAAAGAAAGCAGGAGATACTGTTACCTGCTGAAGATTGAGTGAAGAGAGCATAGAGAAGAGATCCCTTCAGCACCATCTCCTCACATGTTTTAATTCCTAAAGCATCCTTCAAAATATGCTCGGTAACCTTCCCGATTCCCCCAATCTGTTAACCAATTTCCAACTTGCATTTCAGAAAACTATTATGGTTTTGACAACTCATAAAGAACCAACTCCCAGCCATCATAAACAGTGCGAGGAGTTTAAAGTACTGTGTGTGTGTGGCATATCTACTGCTACCAATATACTAAGTTTCTACTGAATATACAATCCCACCTATGTAAATGCAACATTATCTGCATGTATGCAACAAATTTAATGAGCTGGGGAGTCATTGAAGAGAAAATTTCACTTCATACACTTTTCAGAACAAAATATGATTCCGAAAAACGACAGCCAACGCAACAATTCGGGATCACACACCTTTCTTATAGGAAGGGAAGATATGAATGTCAAGACAGTTGCTCGGTCATTTTGTAGAACATACTGTCCATTAGGCTTGTTTATATCTGAGCAAACCTGAAATATGGTAGGGATCATTGAGAAAACAAATTCTGGAAGACGTTATTATAGGACACACAGACACATGTGCATGCAGAATCAAGAAAAGAGATAGATTTGGCCGATATATCGAATGTTATGCACAGATAGGGAGAACCTTGGCAAGCAAGCGGTTTGCCGCTACTCCAGCACTGCATGTCAATCCAGTCTCGGAATAAACAGAAGATCTAAGCTCCTCTGCAATCTGCATAAAGTGAAGTAATGAACAGAGTACAGTGGCGGCGTCAGCTGAAAATTCTCTCAAAGTCAAAGAAGATTCAACAATCACAAAAGTATGCATCTCATGAGCTCACGCTTACTTCTCCACCTGAAAGACCTCTTTCTCGACAAACCTCAGTTATGTCAAGGTAGGCTTCATCCAAGCTCCCAGCTATGAAGTGAGGATCATAGTTCTTAAAAACTACATGAAACACACATATGCAAGTAAGAACAGAGAAATAGAGAAACAAGAACAGCAAGCATAAAAAGAACAGCAAGCATAAAGCTACAGATGTTAAAGAAAGAGGAACAAACCCTTTCTTGTTAAATCACTGTAGTGAGTATACTTGGTGAAATCCACAGGAACAAATATCAAATCTGGACACAATTTGCGCGCAATGAAGCCAGGCATTGCTGCACGGACCCCAAACTTCCTTGCCTAAAAGAGAGAGTAAAATTTTTAGCAACAAGTACAATTTGTGACCATAATTTCTAGCTGCGATATACGGGAAAAGAACATCATCCAAGCATATCGTTTATCCACCTGATGAAAAACAACAGCATACCTCATAATTAGCTGTGGAGATCATGGACAAGCCTCCAACGGCCATCGGCTTGTCCTTGAGCGAAGGATTGCTCAAAGTTTCAACAGCAGCATAAAAAGCATCCATATCAACATGCAGCCAAATTCTGGATAAGTCACGTGTAGCTTCAAGCTCTAAGATCCTTCTATCAACCACCTTCAAATAGAAAAATTTACGGCTAACAAACTAAGAAAAAGAAAGATTCCAAATCCAGAATTCCTCATTATAGCCAAGAATATAAAGAAGAGAACACTCATTCATCGAAAACGAAGAAGACAGATTTACACCAAAGAGACCTTATTCAGAAAAATGTGGCACATACCTTCTGATAATTAGATAAATCAGACGAAGAGAGCTTCGCACACCTATCACGCATATGCTCTATCTTCTGTTTCATAAGAGCTTCCTTACGTTCCTCATTTTGAAAATACTTGGATCCTTTACTCATTTCATATACAATCCTCTGTACTTTCTCCTTATCAACTCCCTCCATTCCTACCGAGTAAACACACAGATTCAGAACATCATCCAATAAGTAAAGATGCAAAATTTTATGAATATATAATAATATTACGCAATTCCCAAAAGTGAGATCTTTTATCTAAAACCAACAGATTAAACTAAATGTTCTAAAGACCATATGTATCAACCCACGAAGTCGACAATTTTCCAGAATTTTCCGGGAGAATCCTACTCAAAAGAGAAACAAATCGCGAAGAGAATCCGTAAACAAACCCGCTTTGGCGTTGGTGAAGACGGTGTTGTAAGATTCCCATGGACGCGATAAATTATTGGTCGATGATTCGCCATCTTCCATACTTGAGTCTCCTTCTTCTCTTCGAAGATTGCTGGAGAGAAAAGAGAAAACAGTTTAGTCGCCGGAATGATTTTGGAAGTCGTGTGGAAAAAGCCCGCCCGATTCATACCTGAACCGAACCGAACCGGTCTACGTTTTGCGATTAATTTATTTCGACTATTTCATTATTATCTCTGTACAATGTTTAATGGGCTAATGTAAAGCCCAATAAATGTAGTCAAGCAGAGAAAGAAATGCTCGACTGCTTGACAACCCTTAATTACTCCGTTCCATGAATGTGTAACAAAGTAAAAGATGGATTAAATCGCAAAATTCAGCTGGTTCTTTTCTGGATCAAGTCAAACCAAAATCAGACCAAGGCAAATATGTACTAATATTCGTTGCATTTAAAGAGGTAACAACATGATGACAGAAAATCAAAATACAAAACACTTGACCACAAGTTTAACTAGTGGGTGCATGGAGAATGGCTACATCAACTTGGTTGAGAGAACTTAAAAAAAGGACGGGAGATCATCGATTTGGTAGAGACAACAGATCAAGCCACATTCGACCATGGAGCCATCCAACCCAATTCAACGACTACTCTCCCACTAAAAAGATCCTAGAAATCATTTTTGGTCGAGCCATTTTCGTCATAGATATCGAGCTGGAACAGAATATTGTCAAGATCTTACCCGCGGACGACCAAATTAAAGCTCACTACATCGATCTAAACGCACCTGATCAGAATCAGTTTTCCATTAGCAGGCTCGGCCTTGAGGGCAGGCGAGGGAGGTGACCGCCGCAGCCATCCACTCTAAAGGGGCATATTTTTTGCGGCATCCACTATAAATGGGCATATTTTTTATTTAAACCTTTTTATAAACAAACTTTTGATCCATAAATTATATTGTATTTATAGCCCCAAAAACCCAACTCACAAACCCACTAGATAAAGGAAAATCTAAATCTAGCCCAATAAGGAAACCGTATTGTAGGCCCACACCCCCTAAGTGAATCCACGTCCACCTATGGTCTGTTACATTCCTTTGTTCGCTCTAGCAGGGAATCTTTAGTTATCTTTGTCACCAAAACAACAAATGAGTTAGCTTTATTATCAATTGAGACAGCTATAGTTGAAAAATTCGATTACGACAGTTTAATGAACGATTTTACACGGAAAAAATGCAAGAAGATATATATTTCAGCAAAAAACTATATGTTTTATTGAATTTTTTTTTTCATAAACTGTTTATGGAGTTTGATTGTTTTATGAAGTTTTTGTTTTTTTTTTATTATTTTAATTTTGTAAAAAAATATATAAAAGGATATATTTAAAAAAGTTAGATGCGGGCATCCAAATTGATCGGTCCGGCACTGTCCATTAGTTTACTTCAAATCTTTTTTATTCAGCTTTATAATTTCCTTTTTATTTTCTTTTGTTAAGATTTTTCTTTAACTTGAGCTATAAAGCACCTCTCATTATTTCTTACGATGAAATAAATGCTTTTCTTCACGTTGTTTTGTCGAAACTAATTAATTAAAATCTCGATACATAGCCTTGAGAATTTGTGTGTTTATCACGTAAAGCCCACAATTCATATGAGCACCAACCAATATATACCCCTCTATGGTCCATTATATTGAGTCCCACTCGCATCAGTTTAATTAGAAGTTGAAGGCAATAACACTAAGCTGACTAGCTGAGCTTGTGTGAAAGTTTATTCAAGAATGTATATTTATGCATGGATATTATACTCCCATATATCAGTTTTTATCCATGTTGTGAAATCTATAGCCTCGTAGACGCTTATATTTTTTTAATTTAGATATAAGCTCAACTTTCAATTTTATTTTAATTATATTTCTTATAAACCATTCAGATTCGGTACTTCCGGTTTGGTTAGCTGAACCTTTTTAAATACTTATGTTGTCGATAAAAAAAAAACATTCAGATTTTAATATAACATGCATTAATCAAAATTTAAAGTTTTTAACATATAAATGTGATTCATAAACAAGGAAAAGTTCAGGAAAAGAAAATAAGGTAAAGAGAATCAAAAATTCTTATTTACTAACTAGGCACAAGAATTTTCTTTATTTTTTGTAACAAAGATATATATATATATATATATATATATGTATTTTCAACTGAAAACTTCACATACATATATATATATATATATATATATTAGAAAAAATGCAGCAAAAACAAAATTCTTTTAAGCCTTGAATGAGTGGCGTGCCAAAAGCAGATGAAACACATAATAGGACGAAATATCTTTTAATTTTCATTCAACAAATTTTATGTATCACAACTAAGGCCTTGAATGGGTGGAGTGCCAAGAACCGATGAAACATATAGTAAAACGAAACGTTTTTCAATTCTCATTCAACAAATTTTATGTATAACAATTAAAAATAAAAAAAATAACAAACAATATAATAATCCGCAAGTGGTTCAAATCTCTTTTTAAAAAACCTGAACCGCCTATATAAAATGAAACACCTTCTAATTGATGTGTTACATCCGCAATACTAGCAGATCTGTCAAAATTTTGTATTTTTTAATTAAATAATAATCTATATTAGTATTTAAGAAGTTAATTCGTCTGTGGTTCAATGCACAGCTTTTGATGTCGTTTTGATTAATGAAAATCAAATGTTTTGATTGATCAGCTCAGTTTATAATTTGATTGATTGATTTTATTTAATTATATATATATTTTCTGATTGGATCTGCAGAAAAAGGGCTCAAGCCCATGTTTTTGTTGAGAGTTGTAAATTACGTTTATGCCATTAATAAAAATAACATCTTCTGATTGGTCTATTTAATTTAATTAATATTTTAATAAATCTATAACAAAAAAGAAATATTTTATAATTAAAACCCAATAAATTGTAGATTAAAGCCTATGTTTGGAAGAAAATGGCTCAATCACTATTTTTTGGTCCATAATATAATATATATTTAAAAATCGATAAGTTTACCAAAAATAATGGTAGATTTATTGGTTAAGTACTCGGTTTCTTATTTTTTTTGTAGCAGGTTCGATTCTCTAACTTTTTTTTTTCGAATTCTCTATTTAATTAATCTGGGTTTTAAAATATTTTTTAATGATTAAAAAACAGAAATATTACATTTCTGTTCGTTTTTATCGAAAACAGAAATTTACCGCAAATTTTCTAGAAGTTTCTCATTGTAAATAATAAAATCTTCACTAAATGGAAAGGATAATGCCGAATCTATTTATACAAATCAAGAAAAAATATTCGGTTAATCAAAAAAAAATATTTGGTTATATCGATATTGGTCGTAATAAATAAAAATGGAAAACCTCTAAACCCTAAAAAGCATGTCGCATATATATATATATATATATATATATATAGTTTGTGTCTCCTTTCATATTGGTTACATGTTCTCTTTTTTTAACCGAGTTTCTTTTCATCGCTTATGTTTAGTTTAGTTTATGAATGTTTTATTTTCTTATTTCAATACGATAAATATTTATCTTTGTTGTTATTTCTTATTTCAATAAGATCAATCTTGATTTTTTTTGTTGTTATTTTTTGTATTTTTTGTTGTATTTTGTATGAACTGATCTTTTGTATGAACTAATCTTTTGATTTTTGATTTTTGGGTACGTGGATGAAACAGAGCAAACGATTAGAAGCAAAATATAATATGGTGAGGACCCTTCATATTCATTACGTATAGTAGTTTTTTAGTTTTTATTCTAGGGTTTATTCAAATTCTTTTCTTTAGGCGTTTTTCTTAAGGATTCTTAGTGGCGGGCAGAAGTTGAGGTATAACTTTAAAACTCTTAATTGTTAGTTTGGCTATTTATTTTTCCTCTCATTTTTTTTTATTCTAATTTTTTTTTAGGTCATATACATATCTGATTTTTCTTTAGCTTCAAAGAACAAGCATCTATGAGACGCAGCTTCGTTTACGTTACGAACATATATGTGGTCGTTTTAATGGTGAAGTTTCTTTTGCAAGTTATTTTTTAATTTCATGGCATTCAAGAGTTTAAGGTAACAAATTTCAATAGTGTGTATGTATTATATGCACATATTTGGATTGGTTCATCTTCTTTGGTGTTTGTTCGTCTATTTTTGAGTTTTTGATTTGAATCTTAAGCTTTGATCTAATTTTCTTTTAGGTCACTTAAAATACAATCTCGAAATTTGGTAAAGGTGGCCATGGATTAAAAAAAAACTTAAACGATATTTCAGGTATTGCTTACCTCTTTGTTTTGATATTCTGTTTTTTTTTTTAATCTGGAAAACTTAATTTTCATGGTATCTTTATTTTTCTTTAGAGGTTTTAGTTGAACATATAAATATTTTTTTCTTCCTATTATATAAAAGAGAAAAACAAAATAGATGATTTAAATAGCATTGATATCTTTGTTTTGTCATGCTTATTTTCATGTATGTAAATTATGTGTATTTTGTATTCTTTACATAATATTCTAGGTCTTGAGTTGATCAATCCTTGAAATCCTACCACGACCATGAGCTCCGAAGAGGTTTGTTCAATTCGTCTTATTTATTTTCTTATGGTTTTATTATGTGTATTTTGTATCCTTTATCTAATAATTCAGGTCTTGAATTGGTCAATTCTTGGAATCCGATCACGACCATGAGCTCTGATGAGCTTTCTTTGATTCGTTTTGTTTGTTTTCCCATGAGTTTAGTTTAGACGTTTTGGGTCATTGGTATACAACATAAACTCATCAAAGAGGCACGATGGTGGCACAAACATCAAAGTTTGTTCTTGGTATGTTATGTTCTGTTTTTTCTATTTTTTTAATTTAATTTTCCTTCTTTATTTGTCATAGGGGTGATTGAATTCTTCAACTATTTAACTTTTTGTCCTTTTAGTAAGAGAGAGATGGACTTATTTTTTCGATTAGGAATTTATTGCCGACGAGGATGATTTCACACTTTTCTTCTCTTGATTCGTTCAAAGGGATGAAAGTTTCCTAATTGATCTATCTCGCAAGCATAAAGGTCTTTATGGCAGAGATTCACCAAAAGGTAATGTTCCCAAATATCTATGTAAGACGATTACTAGGTTGCATCCTCTTCCCTTAGACATCTATCTCACACCGAAATATCTTTTTGTATAGTCCCATAAGTGGCAATCATCAAGTCCACTCATCATAGAACGTCTTCCAACATTTTAGTTGCACAGGTTTGTGCTTCTCAATACTATGTGTTTTCCTTTTTATCTTTTGTAGCAAACATGAGATTTAAAAGCTTTGCAGACTTTGAGTTCCAGTTGTTGTTCATGTTTAGTTGAGTTCCAATTGTTGTTCATGTTGTTCCGCCACACTGGATATGACCAAACCATAACCAGTTACTATAATGGTGTCTACAAGCCCCTTAACCGATTTAAATATATATCACTGATGATGTATTTGGTAACATAAATATGTATTTTGAATAGATTGATGCATTGTACTTTTTTTTATAAGTTAGTGCATCCTTTTAAAACAATTATTTATTCATTTTATTCTGAGTAGAGTTATATGTGGATCAGCTTCTTATACAGTCAAATGAGAACATCGTGATATTAGTCTTGGAAGTTTTTTTTTCAAAAGAAAAAAAAACGAAGATGGAAATTATAAAGAAAAAGTTGAGAATACAAGGACAAAGACATTAAAGATAAGAAAGCAGAAGATGAAGATTATAAATTATAAGAATGTGAAGATGACGAAAGAAGCTAAGAAAAACCAGAAAAATAAGAAGACGACAAAGACAAACACGATGAATTAGGAAGAAGATGAATAACACGAAAGAAAGAAGATGAATAAAGATAAAAAAATA
>NW_006256486.1:3234856-3235916 GCF_000478725.1 Eutrema salsugineum
TGAAATTGAAAAATGTGAAATAGAATTCAAGAAAAAATAGAATTTAAGGAAAAATATGAGGAGTAGAAATTACCAAGAAAAAAGAAGAAGAATAATAAGAAGTTGGAGAATACGAAGAAGATGCATACGAAGTCATATACAATGTAAAAAAGAAGAAATATGTGAAGAAGAAAAAAAGCAAAAAAGAAATAAGAGGAAGAACATGAAGACACAGTAGAAGAGGAAGATGTTGATGAAATATGTGAGAATTAATTAGAGAAAGAAAGAAATCTGCAAAAGGAAAAATAGTTAGAGGAGACGAATAGGATAAAAAATAAGAAGTAGAAGTCGAATACGATGAAGAGGAAGATGAAAAAAATGAATGATAAAGAAGAGGAGTAGGATGAAGACAAAGGTGATGAAGAATTTTTTGGAAAACAAACGAGGAAAAAGACGTTGAAGATGAGAAAAGAGACCGGAAGATAAATATGAGAACGTATGAGAATGTGTAGATGAGGAAGGAGACTAATAAGAACCAGAAGAATAAAAAGAGAAAGAAGACCATTACGATGAACTAGGAAAATATAAATAACACAAAATTACAAAAAAAGACAAAGATAAAAAATGATAATTAAATTTAAGAAGAACACCAGAAGATGAAGAAGAAAGGTAGAACGAGAAGAATATCAGAAGATGATGTAGACAAATTAGAATAAGCTGAAAAAAAAATCATAATTCAACTACAACACAGAATTTAAAGAAAAAAAAAGAGGAGAATAATTTGGAAAGAAAAGAAGAGAAAAGAGAAGAAGTATGTGAATACGAGGATGGTGAAATATAAGTCAAAAACAATTAAAAAAGAAAGAAAATACGAGAGAGAGAGATAAAAGCCAAAAGATAAAGAAGAAGAAACGGATGAAGATAAAGTAAAAGAAGAAGAAAAAAATGTAGACAAGATAAGTAATAATAAAAAGGTGAAAAATCAGAAGAAGAATAAGAAGAAAATAAAATAAAGCTGATAGAAAAACAGAAGAACAATAATTTAAAAGACAAAGAGGATAAAGAAGAAGTAGTAGAAATC
>NW_006256486.1:3236016-3330029 GCF_000478725.1 Eutrema salsugineum
CAGAAATAGGAAGATTATGTAAACAAAATAGACAACGGTGAATATATAGCCTAATAATAAAAAAAAAACATAGTTAGTGAAGAAAAATAGAAGGAGTAAAACTGAAAAAAATAAAAGATGAAGAAGAAGAAGAAGTTGGAGAATACAAGGATGGTGAAAAAGAATACAAAGACATTGGAAAAAAAAAGAAGGAAACTACGAGGGAGAAGAAAAACCAAAAGATAAAGAAGATGAAGCAGATGAAGACGAAGTTCAAGAGGAGGAAAAGATGTAGACGAGATAAGTTCGAATAAGAGAAAGAAAAAAAAACAAGAAGAAGAAGACGAAGATGTTGAAGAAGAAGAAGAATTCAAAGATGGCATGTGATAAAGAAGAAGAAGTTAAACTCAAAGACGAAAAAGAGCAAGATGATGGTGCTGATGAAGAACAACTCGGTAAAATACAAGGAGGAAGATACTAAGTATGAGAATGTAAAGATGGTGAAAGAGATTAGGAAAACTTAAAGAATAAGAAGACAAAGAAGACAAACACGATAGATTATGAAAAAGATGGATAGTGCAAAATAACAAAAAAGGGTAATGATAAAAAGAGAGAAAGTTAAAGCAGAATAAGAAAACCAAAAGATTAAGAAACATAAGTGGAAGAAGAATAAACTCAGAAAATGATGTAGACAAAGTATAATAAGGTCAAGATGATGTATAAATTTTTTAAAAAGATAAAAAAATGAAGAAAAAGACGAGGTGTTAATGTGGGAAAAAAAAAGAATAATGAGTTGGAGAATAAGAAGATTGTGAAAAGGAAGTCAAAAAAGAGGAAAAAGAAGAAAGAAAATATGAGAAAGAAGAAAAAATGAAAGATTAAGAAGAATAATTAGATGAAGATAAAGTATAAGAGGAAGAAAACATAGTTTAGATAAGTAAAAAAAAGACAAAAGAAAAAAACTAAGATGACAAAAATCAAAAAACAAAAGAATGAGAATTTAAAGAAGACAAAGATGATAAGGAAGAAGAAGAAGAAGTAGAACTCGAAAATGATGAAGTAGAAGATGAAAAAAAATAAAAATAAAGAAGAAGATGAAGAAGAAAACTAAAAGTTTATGAAGTAGAACTCAGAAAGTAAAACTTTTATATCTTGACAGAATTTTTTTGGTTGCTATAATTTAAAACTACAAATAATTAAAGAGAATAGTATAATGTGTATACATAATCAAAACTAAATACATAATAATTTGGTTTCATCGTTTTTGTAGTTTCATATTCAACTATAACTATTAGAGAATTAAACATTTTTAGATCATGAAATAATTTGACAATTGGTTATAATGTAGTTTTGAATAATAAACTAATAACGTTTTTCTATAAAAAGACTAAAAAATCATGTGCGCTTCAAGATATTTATAAATATTTTAAATCCAAAGCGTGTGGAAATGTTGCCAAAGAAGGTTCTAACGATTGAAGACGTATTCTCTAATCGTATCTTCAAATCAATCATTTACAAACTCAACAAATAATATAGGTTTAACATTCTTATGGGTTACGAACATGTAATATCTGTATTTGAAAAATCACTCCTATTATAATATATCAACGATTTGTAGCGAATGTTTTTAGAGAATATACTCTTTTGGAGATTTAATTTTAAAATCATCATTGAAAAGTCTACAGAATAATGAAATTTTAACATGAATAACTGTACAAATTAATTATCTATAAATTTAATATGTAATTATAATTATGTATTTTTGTATAAATAGCAATTTTATATTTAAAAGAATCTAAAGAGATTTCACTTCATGTATTTTTTTTAAAAAAAAATTTTTAAAGTGTTTTCATTAAGGATCTAATACCGTTTATTTTTTAATTTTTTACTTGACATTTAATGTTATATATAATAAAGTTATGTCAATTAAAATTAACATCAGCAATTTATAGCAAATGTTTGTAGAGACTTTTAAAAAATTTTAATTTCAAAAGAATCAATTACAAATCTAAATAGTAATGAAATTAAAAAATGAATGATTAAATTTAATATTTTATGTAATTCTAGAGTATTATGTCCGCGTGCCGCAAACAATCCTGATGGAGATACTGTTCAGAAAATAACTTTCATCATTACAGATCTCGAGTAAGCAATATTTTCTTTCATGATCACTATAACTTGGTAATAAAGTTTATAACTTTTATTGTTAAATCGAAGGGATTTGAAATTGAAATGTATCTTACACGTGGAATTGCTGCTAACATCAAAGAAAGAAGCAAATGATTCATTGGTCCTCTTGCAGTTTGTGTTTTAAACAATTAGAGCGTAAAGAAAAAAGAAGGTATGGGTCATGAAGCATATGTCATTATTATCTTCATTAATTTCATAAATGTTTTATTTTGCATGTATAGTTCTTACTGATCGTTTTATGTATATAGATAAAATAACTATCCATGCTCATGATGCAATTGGTTTTTCCCGTCTTCTCTTTGCTCCTACTACGGATGATGTCCTAATTTTCAAAAGAAAATAAGTAATCCGACAATGATATTGAGAATATTTTATATATACAATAACCTTTAAATACATATGTGTCTCTTAAGCTTTCAGGATTCGAAACAAGTTTAACATGACGGAGACGCAAGTTTGAACAAGCACAAAAAAAGACCTCTGAACAAGATCGTTTGATTATGATGGAGTTTTAATTTTTATCTCTTTAAATTCCATGCAACAAGACTGAATATCATTGTATAAGCTACATTCCTTTTTTCTCATGATAAGGTTTTCTATCTTATGTTATGTTGAATCTTTCTATTTTATTTGATATTTCTTTTATTATATTTTCCTTTGCATTTGGTTATAGTTTAGTATAGTACTTCTTATATTACGTTATATATATCCACTAAAGTTATACAGTAGAGACATTTATTATAGTACTTTTTATATTACGTTATATATATATATCCATTTATAAATGTAGATGATTGTTAAATAACGTTAATACGTGGGCTATATGAATCAATTTAGAATAATAAATAATTTGTATTTGGTTATCGTTTCATATAGTACTTCTTATATTATATTATATATATCCACTAAAGTTATACAATATAGACATTTAATATAGTACTTCTTATATTACGTTATATATATATATATATATATATCTATTTATAAGTGTAGACGATTGTTAAATAACGTTAATACATGGATTATATGAATCAATTTAGAATAATAAATAATTCAATAAATTTTTGTAATTTATGGATATCTAATATTTTAGTTCCAATTCCAACTATTGAAAATGGAGAATGTCACGTATATATTAGAAAAACTTTCTAAATTTGGTAAAAAAATTACAAAATATGTTAAATAAAGACTTTGATATAATCAAATTATAACAAAATTTGTATAGTAATGATGTCTGCGCGCTGCGAGCAGGTACCTAGTATTATATAGTGTATAACTCAGCATCATGATTTCTTAAGATAATAATAGTTAAATATTACATGTTTTTAAACAACTATGTAAGTAATCTTTTTTTATGAAATCAATAGTAAATGGTAATCGAATTAGGAGGTACCAAACTAAACTGAATAAGATAAAATATCCGAATAAATCTTAAACTTCTATACTTAAATAATTAAAACGATTCTGTACCAAATTTAGAACTGAATAGGTACCCAAAATATCTGAAGTATAAATATATGCTCAACAATTTTAATTATAATTATATCTGATTTAATCTACATACAAAATTATAATTATTTTGAGTATTTTAGATATATTTTTGATATAATGAATATAGTTTTAATGCAAAAAAATTATTTTAAAGTATTTTCTATTAACTTTAACAAAATTACATGTATATATATTGAACATAAAATAGAATAATTGATATGTCAAAAATAATAATTGATATGAAATTTTTTAAAATTTAAGTAGTAATTTTAAATTTAAATAAAATTATTATAATTAGCAGTAATATGGACCGCTTGATCCGTTTTTACCATTCAACTATAAGTTTTGAACTGCTTGATACGATTGATCTGTACTTAATCCGCTTGATCCGCACTTGATCTGCCTGATCCGTTTGATCCGCCTTCTCCATTCGGAACCTAAAAGTATAAAAATAATAATAAACAATTCAATGTTCCCCAAATGGTTCTAAACTCTTTGAAAAATAACTGAACCATCCAAATAAAACGAAACACCTTCTAATTGGTTTGTTACATCTGCAATGCTAGCAGATCCGTCAAAATTTTGTATTTGCTAATTAAATAATAATATTATACATAACTCAACATCATCATTTCTTAAGATAATAAACTATTTAGTTAAATATTGCATATTTTTAAACAACTATATTTTTAATATTTTTTAAATAAAATAATTTGTAAATTGTTAAGTAAACATTTTTGAGTATATATGCGAACTGTATACGAACCAAATTAGGAAGTATCAAGCCAAACCAAAAAAGATAAAACATCCGAATAAATCTTAAACTTCTATACCTAAATAATTTAAAACGATTATGTACCAAACTTGGAACCGAATAGGTACCCAAAATATCTAAAGTATAATTATATACCCAAAAGTATTAATTATATTTATATCTGATTTAATATAAATACAAAATTATAATTATAAACCTAAAAATATTAGTTATTTTACATATTTTGAGTATTTCAGATATATTTTTGATATAAAGGATATATTTTATTAATATAACCCATCTATCAGAAACAGCAATTGCACTAAAGCCACTAAACCAAAAAAAGATGGATAAGGTGAGGATACACACTTCTAGGGTTCGATGATAATATTCTATAAAAAAGACGATGAAGAAAAACACTAATAACACAAATGACCGAAGACAAGATCCAGACCTGTAAACTATGGTTGGAGTGTTATATCGCACAGATTTGACCAGGAAAATCATATAGACAGCCACCAAACTCATCCCACCATACTTGTAAATAAGCTGGTTCTTGATGCGTGTCGTGGTGAGGGTGTCAAGTTTTACCCTAAATGAAATCAATAGCCGCAAGTGCACAGCTGATCGATTGTAGTACTTAGGGATCGAATTCACAGGGAATGAGGATATTTCCTGCAAAAGCCTTCGAAAGAAATATAAAGTAAGGAAGTCTAGAACCATGCGAGTTTTGTGAGGGTTTTGGTGGTATGTTTAAAATGTAAAAACGAATCCTAAAGAGAAAATACGATAATTAAAATGACCTAATAAGTAAACTTAATGAAAACGAGTAAAAACGAGAAAACGGCTAGACCTAATTGCTAAGTGAAAATCGATTGAAGGAGTAAAGGAACTAGACTAAAGCTTGAATGAAAATCGGTGTAAATCTATAGAAAAGAAAGCGTTGGGGTTCAGGGAAATTTTCTCAGGGGTATGAACGATTCAAAACATTGCTAGAGAGTATATTTGATAAGATCTTAGCTTAAATTTTTCGAACTGGAGTCACGGACGTATGAATACACCACTGTCGTGATCATAGACAACTATCTCTCTCAACCCTGACCAGTAAGTTTCCACTCTGGCCCTGGAAAAGAAGAGATGCATTATGTTTAAGACTCGTCAGCATTCACAAATTGCCCATAGGTAGGTTTCCACTCCTATGTTTGTTTTGCTCTCCCAAACTAGATCTGACACCGGATGAACACTTTCGTGTCACCAAGCATCTGAATGAGATTGTATTTCATGACGCTACTCTCATGCAGTAAAAACGAATTCAGAAGAAATAGTTCTAAGATTAGGCTCAATAGTCAATGGAATCCTCACCGAACATATATATCCCCATCGAAAATCCCTTAGACCCAACAATAAAACTACTCAGACATGATAAACGAAAACAAAAACATAGTATTAAAAAGTAGAACAGAAACCGCAATTTAAAAAGAAAGAACAAGGGTTCAAGAGATAGATCTCTTTCTCCCTAAAACCTAAAACTTGAAAAGTATTCTAAAACAATAAGAGCATATGAGGTGATACGAATTAGGGTTCCTAAAACATGTATTTATAGTGCTTATGACATCTCTGGGGTCTCGGGTTCCGGAATCAATGCTGGGAAAATGATATGGGCTTCAGAAATGGGCCTTCGGACTCGGAGTTAGCTGGCAGCAGTCGGGATGTGCGTGACCGCGGGGAATGGGTGGCTGGCCGCGGTCGGGATGGTTGTGACCGCGGGGAATGGCCTCTTGGCCTCGGGTGGAGACGCTTGTCGGCTGGTTTACGGGACATCTTGCTCTTCGCGTATCTTTTGATTGAATCGTTGGATTGCCAAGTTGTAAAGTGTGCTGGAAAGCCGATACTTCCATCTTTAAGATCTCCAAATTTGAGCTGGATCAGACGGTGAGAAGGCCTTCAATTGGGGGTGAACTTCTGACGGTTTGACTCTGAGCTAAAATCTGGTTTTCTATCCATTTTATTAAGCTTTTTCCTAAGTTACCTAAAAAGATTATTGGAACTACAAATACTAGAAAAACGTTATAAAAGTAATTGAAAGCAATTAAAAACATAGAAAAAATGTTTCAAAACGATCCATAAAAGTGGTCAAAATACGGTGTTATCAGTTCTCATCTTTGAAGATTTCCATGAGTTGTGTGGATCCACATAAGCATAGACAAGCCAATGTGAACAAACAAACTCTAGCCATTGTGTCATTCACCCCGTCAACTAGTAACTTTTATCAGAAGGATTCAACATTTTCTTGTTTAGGATATGAGAAAACTAGGAAAAGAGGAATAAGAAAGAAGAGATTTGCTTTTGATTCAATAAAGAGCTCTATTTCTCCACTCTCGACTCTTTTTCTCTATATATTTTCTATATATTCAAAGGGCTGAGTCACGTGGGTTTTTTTATTTGATTAATCTCAATCACTCAATTGTATAACAGTTTTCAAATTTTTTTGCTTCTCTCTTTCCGTGAGTAATTTGGGTAATAATTTTTCACCAGAAGTATAATGTTCAAAGTTGTTGTCAAGGACATTTTCTAGCAGATAAAAGGTACTCAAATTTGTCAATAGCTCATTTTCTCTTTTATGTAGGCTAAAAGTTGCGACGACTATCCTGATTTTTCCCGAGAAGTATATGTTCTTTTTATTTTACACAGGGTCCTTATATGTAATTTTATTTAATTTTTAGACATAGTTTTGAAAATTTTAAGAGACCCACGCTAATCTCTATTAAAAAAAATTATATATATTTATACATAAAAAAGTAATCCCAGATTTTTTGAGATCCCAACAGTGTTAAAAAAAAAATCTGCTTATTTTTGTGTAAGGCTGAAGAATTAATTTAAAGAATGTCTCTAAATTTTTTATGAATCAAAAATAAATAAGTTAGTTTCTGGCGTAAATTTGTTTTGTTTAAGTTACTTTAGAGTTTAGAGACTTTAATTTCATCATCATGACCTTAACACTACAAGAAAACATTTGATTCCCAATAACCATATCTGTCGTAAATCTGTCTGAAACAGCATATATATATATATATATATATATATATATATATATATATATTAAAAAAAAAGACAAGGAGAAAGAACTGCATTAACTGCACAATGTTTTATGTTTGTTCAAAATAATTCATTGTAGTTTTAATTTTTATGACTCCTCTTTTACAATAGACCAAGAATAAGATGTGCTAATACGATTGCATTCAAAAAAGCCATGACATGACGAAAAATTCAAAATACATCACCACAAGTTTAACTATGATGGAGAATGGACTAGAGAAAAGTTTATAAAAGAACAAGGGATCATCAATTTTGGTGGAGATATCCTTCCCAGATCGACCCAAACCAGTCACATTCGACTATGGAACCATATAACACGATTATGGGGATATCAATAGAAGTCCCACATTAGAAGTTTAGACAAAGATTGTCTAATATCTAATTATGTCCAACTCTCCTTTAATATGATATTGTCCGTTTTAAATCCAAATGTAAAAATCCACACAAATTTACTTTTGATTTTCTTCCCAAAAAACATCATGGTAGAACTTGGATTGATATCCAACAATTCTCCTCTCAAACCAAGAATCAGCCTCTCAACCACGTAGACAGCCACCAAACTCATCCCAACATATTTGTATAAGTTGGTTCTCATCTTTAAAGATTTCCATCAGTTGTGTGAATCCACATAGGCATAGATAATCCAATATGAATCTCAAACTCAAGCCACTGTGTAACAGGAGCATCTCTCTCTAGAGTCGAAAATTTTCTAACTACGCGTGGTCACACCATTTCCATCAACGATGTCTTGGCTTTTATTGGCGCAAAAATCTCATCCAACTACTACAGTTCTATCAGAAAGAATCAATATTCTTTTGTTTAGATGTACCGGTTTTTACACTTATGTCAAAAAATAGCTGATGAATGGGCCAAATTTTAACACAATATTGGACAATGTATTCTGCTTACCATTTATCAAGTAAACAATTTTAGTGCAGTCTTATCTTTCAAATTAGCGAATACTATATAAATACATTTATTTGTTACTACTTCAGTATTTCATAGAGAAATATATCAACAATGAATATAAAATCAGTGTTTTTGGATAGTTTGTAATATCAATCATCATCTCACATAGGATAATATGGTAAAAACAAAATTAAAAAAAAACATGTGCATTCAACACCATGGTCATTTTGGATGATTCTATCTATGCCACTGATATCAAACATTTTAAAGAAAAAGGATGTTCTGTGTTTCCTCCCAAAGGCAGGAACTTGAAGCGTCTTGTTTTTATTGGTTCATTTAGGAATACATTCTAACTAAAGGAGTGCCAAAACTTTTGGATTTAGACCAGATCTAGTTTTTGTTTTGTTATAGATTTTATTGTTATCATCAGGACAAAATAACTACTTAAAGCTTGGAATTATGATGGTGATTTTCATTTTTACATACGTTATGGACAATTAACTATCAATCAAAGATAACTAATATGATCTCTTTCACCGACTTAGTTTCACTGATTTACTTTTACTACTTTATAAGTTAATAACTGCCAAGTGTATATTCCTATTACTGTAAATAAAATCATTTATCTTCCTATTTAATCATTTCCACTCACTTGCAAATAATAAGTGTGTTTTATAATTGGGATGGATTATTTCTTTAACAAGTTGTCTGAAGGGATGTATAAACTCATCTAAAGCAACCCGTAATAATAATAAATAAATAAAATCATTACCACATTTATTATGGGAAAATCACATTTTTAACCTTGAGGGATTAAAAATGTAACACTTTAAACCTCGAAGGATTTTCACTAGCATAATAAACCTCCAATCTAATTTCATTAACACATTAAACTTTGTAACTTGAAGATTTTTTCGCACCGCCGGAAAACTTAACGAAACAGTAACTGTCCGTGACAAAACAGTTAACTCCCATAACTTATTTTAAAACATGCATAAATTTAATTAGTTTTTTAATCAATCTCTAAATTCATGAATTAAATTAAATGAATTAAAAAAAGTCGCAGAAGTTAACAAATTTATGAATTAAATTAAATGAATAAAAAAGAAAAAAAAAAGTCGTAGAATCATCAAATACGTAATCAACTGTCTTCTCTTTCCCAGCCTGAATTGGAGCATGCAACTTTGCATCAAACCTGAAGAAGAAAGAAACACGGAATGAAACCCAGATTTCGAATATCAAACCCGAAAACCAAACATAGACATCGAAAATTATAAATCTCAAACCCATAAATTGAAACCATCAGACATAGATAGAAAGAAGAAATCGACGAAGAAAACTGGAAAGGCCTTTGAGCGGCATCTTTCTTTTCTTCCCTCTCTCTCTCGAGCTCTTTCCCGGCGACTCTTCTCCTTCTCCGGGCAATCTTCTTTCCCCGGAGAAGGACCCCTCTTTCTCTTGGCTTTTCTTTTTTTTTTTTTTTTTATGGCTTGTGCTTCTTCGGCGGTTTTGTGCTCTTCTCTCCCAAGTTGGTGGCGGATCTGAGTTTCTGGGAGAGGCTACGGCAGCTCTGTTGTAGATCGACGGTGGTGGTGCCAATGAGGATCCCAGATCTGATGAGGACAAGATCGGGTGATGCTTCCTCTGGCTCCGCTCCTTCCTTTCTCGACTGTGCTCTCCTTCTGGTCTTTTCAGGGTGCTCCCGGCAGCTTTTTCATTGGCTGTTGTAGCAGGAGGTGGCGTTTGATGCGGCGGTTAGTGTTTCAAAGCTTGTCCCTCCGAGACCTCACGAGTAAGATTGTTTGTTTGAGGACGCAGACGGGTTCGTGAAAGGAGATCTCCAAGGGTGGCTGTCTTTTGGCTTTCTTCGGATTGGTGCATATTCATATTCTAGGTGTCTGCTCTTCTCTCCGGCTTTCTTTGCAAGGTTGGTGGCTCTCTCCAGATCCAGTTCCAGGTCTTTCCGGCGACTCGTTTCCCGACGGCGGATGTGGCGGCGGCTGCTGCAGGGTCGTTTTCCTTTAGGGTTTAAGTGTCTCCGGTTTAGTCCGGTTTATAGCTTCTTGGTTTAGTTGTTTACTTAACCAATTCCGTTGGGCTTTTGAGCCTGTTTATTTTTATGTTTGTAATCCTTTTTAATATCTATTCAAAAAAGCCCTTTAACAAAAAAAAAAGAAGAAGAAATCGACGAGTTAAATACAAAATTGAAACTATCGGACATAGGTGGAAGAGAGAGGCAAAATCCTTACCCCTTTGACTTAATTGCATCTGATTATTTCTTCAATTTCAGTTTTCTGGGTTTCACAAACCCTAATTTTGAAATGAGGGTTTGACTTTACCGATTGATTTGGGGATTTTGACTTATTTTTTTTCTTTTTTATTCATTTAATTTAATTCATGAATTTGGAAATTGATTAAAAAACTAATTAAATTTATTCACGTTTTAAAACAAGTTATCGGAGTTAACTGTTCCGTCACGGATCGTTACTGTTCCGTCAAGTTTTTTGGCGGCGCATAAAAATTTTCAAGTTCTAAGATTTAATGTCTTAGTGAAATTAGATTGAATGTTTATTATGCTAGTGAAAATCCCTTGAGGTTTAAAGTGTTACCTTTTTGATCCTTCGAGGTTAAAAATGCGATTTTCCCCATTTATTATGTAGAACCAGGCTCTTTTGTACAAACAATTGTAGTAGCTTTACATTTGTGTTACTAATTTTAATAGAAACAAGATACTGTATAACGCTACCATTTTTGTTGAAAGATAGACGACTTGTGGTTTCTTTTGTATGCCCCCTCCTTCGAATGCTGTTACCACAATTTAGTTCTGGACCAATTGATGGTCTCGAAGGTCCGTCGAAAACATTCAAAAGTCAAAAGGTTTTCCCATGAAGTAAGTAGATGGTTAGACAGAAGTGGTAAACTTGTGTTTGGAGACATATCTCCGTTGCTTTGCAGGCGACAAACCTTCGATATGGGACCAATACCTTCTTTGGGCAGGAGATACTGCTACCTCCTGAAGACTGAGTGAAGAGAGCATAGAGAAGAGATCCCCTTCAGAACCATCTCCTCACATGTTTTAATTCCTAAAACATTCTTCAGAATATGCTCGGTGACCTTCCCGATTCACCCAATCTGGTAACCAATTTCCAACTTGCATTTCAGAAAAACTATGATGGTTTTGACAACTCATAAAGAACCAACCCCCCAGCCATCATAAACAGTGCGAGGAGTTTCAAGTTCTATGTTGGTATATCCAGTGCTACCAAATATACTAAGTTTCTACTGAGTATACAATCCCACATACGTAAATGCAACATCATCTGCATTTCTATGCAGCAAATTTAATGACCTAGGGAATAACTGGAGTGATAGTTTCTCTACATAGACTTTTCAGAACAGATACTATTATTGCAAAGGAACGACAGCCAACGCAACAATTCGGGATCACATACCTTTCTAATTGGAAGGGAAGATATGAATGTCATGACAGTTGATCGATAGATCATCATTTTGTAGAACAAACTTTCCATTACGCTTGTTTATGTTTGAGCAAACCTGAAATATGGAAGGGATCATTCAGAAAACAAACTCTGGAATACATTATTATAGACCACACAGAAAAATGTGCATGCAGAATCAAGAAAAGAGATAGATTTGGGCGATATATATATATATATATATATATATATATAATGTAATGCACAGATAGGGAGAACCTTGGCAAGCAAGCGGTTTGCCACATTGAAGCTGGAACTAACGCTAGAAGGATGTAAACCACAGACACATCCAGTATCTCTTGCAGTTTCATTGTGAACTTTGATAAATCTGAGCATAAAGCATAAATATTGTAGAGAGTAATAAGTAGAGAGGAAGTGATTAGTGCCTTAATGAAAGTCCAATTCTGATATGCACCAAGGGACCATGGATTAGGACTAACAAGACGTCTTAGTATCCCGTGAGGAACACTTTTCCAAGGTAAGTATGATGTAAGTCCACACCACCACCAATCACTGGAACACAACTGTAATCTGCTAGAAACTCGCGTAGTCATATTCTGCAATCACAAGGATACCAGTGATCCTGAGGTTCTTGCTATGATAAAGAAATACTATTTAGCCAGATTTTAGTTTAAGCTCATAGTTAAAATGAACACTAAGGTTCCTTACCAGCTCCTAATCTCCAAGATCATGCTTTCCGGCTTTCAAGTAAGGTAAGCAGAATTTGAATGAAAAAGCCAAACCGAACATTCCATTTGCAAACACCCAAGCAGTAGTTACAAATGTAAGATATGAGCTTCTTAGGGAAGCATGGTCTATGTAAGTGATTGGAAACCAAAATCATGAGCTTTTAAGGGAAGCTCATGTAACAATGTACTATTGAAACAAACTAAGGCTTTTCGAAGTTATATGTAAGCCTGTAAGAAACTGATCAGATGAATATGCTCCTAGAGGATTGAATTTAATTAGCGTCTGAAAAGGCAATCAACTTTTTTAACAACAATCTTACCCACAGAGCAGAGACACCAATAAGTGGGAACTCTGTTTCTCAACGGTAGACAAAAAGGTGTTATCTTGGAAATTTGCCAATTGGATCTCTAATGTCAATTAAGATTTAAGACCAACAAAAAAGGGATATAACTATGAACTGAATCTGAGCACAAATCTATGTATATGAAGAGCACATCCAGATTTATTGCAAAAGAGATGGAAACCAACTGGAGGGGGAAGAAAGAACAATATATAATCTTGGAACTCCTCTTGACTGAAGAAAACTTGCCACCAAGATCCAAAAGGAAACTCGAGAAGAGCTCAGATTATATTGTACGAGAAAATTACCCTAATTTCTGACTCCCATTTGAATTCAAGCCAATACTTCACAAAGTCGATGTAAATCATCGTCAATTCTCCATTTTTTTTGTGTTCGAAGAACTTTTAAAGTTTCCATCTTTCTTCTTCTGGGTTTGTAGACGTTTCGTGATCAATGGGCAAAGAACGGACCGAGGAAATGATTGGTAAATAAAGAGGGAGTCAAGTCCCACATCGGTAAGTTGGCAAAGGTTGGTCATAAGCTTGTCATTATAAAAACGAAGCCGAGCATTAATTTCAAATCATACCTTTCTCGGCCTTTTGGCTAAGATCAAGTGTAGTATCTGTTCTTATCAGTTTAATATCTGATATGTGGGCCATCGGCTCACACGATGTTAACTCTATTTTTTAAGGGAAAAAGCCCGTCAAGATAGCTTGCTATCTGGACTTTCATGAGTCGCCCATGCGTTGCACTACTGCACGGGCCTGGCTCAACCCGCCAAACTAAGAGTTAAATTATTAAATCTAACTCTGTTAGAAAATCGTCAGGAAAAATTAAAAATATGTAAATAGGCTTGAATAAGAGTTTGATATGATGTCGGATCCTCCATCATCCAAGAAAATAATAACCTCTCGATCCATACTTTGAAAAATTGACTGCCTCCGGATTGCCTATGTGGCTTATACTGAGATTGATGAAGAGGAGGAGATCAAGTTAAGGAAGAGCTTTGCTTTCAGACCACATAAGAATTGGTTACTTGAGATACAAGAAACTATCTAATTATTTTATGTGATTGGTCTTGTGGTGAAACTAGGCAGAAGATCTTGAGAAGATACAGAGATAACCACAATCACACCCGCAAGTGAAAAGCATTGTGATCTGGTTGGCTTGGAAAGAAGAATGCTACAAAATGTGTCTGACCGATAACAGCTTCAAGAACGTAGCTACTAGAGATACTGTAGACTAGCGTATCCGGGAATGGGGCGGTTTAAGTACATCCTTAACCGGGAAAACAGACGGTTTGGGCTCTTTCAAACCCTCTCTCTACCATGGAGACTACGAGCTTCAAATCACTTCTCCTCTCCACTCTCTTGACTCTCTCATTGCGTCCACAAGCTTCAGCTTGGGATTTGATGCTCCTTCGATTGTCGATATTAAGGTTAAATGAGAAGAAAGTGAAGAAACAGATTTAAAAACCGAATAACATAAGATTATAAATTACTGAACAGTTTCTTAAGTTTCATAGATAACAAAAACTTTTCATCATCATCATTTGTTGGACTTGAGCCATTCAAGAATGCGTTTCTCAGACTCAGTGAGCTCTGCTTCTGTCTTTCCCTTTATAGATCCTTCAACAAACTCAAAGTAGTCTTTATAATTCCTCTTGTAATAACTGTCCAATCTCTGTTTAATTATCCAAAACATTAACAAGAAACCATCAGAAAAATTTAGACAAAAGACAAAAATATGAGTTTATGCAAATTTGGTAAATTCGGTGTTTCTTTACCTCCTTGTCGTTCTTGGTTCTGTTTTCCTCAGTCTTCTTCAAATACTCTGAAACCATTCTTCCCCAAACAAACGACGTAGTTTAGACAAAATTAAAGAAACATCAAAATGAAAGAAACACAGATTAAGAATTTCTAATTTACTCTGGAGAAGCTGGTCGCTGGTGGTCAAAGCGGCAGCGAGGAAAGAGGAGGAGGAGAAGAGGATGTTTCGGCGTCCTAAATCAGTGGTTGAAGCGGTTAAAGAATCGCGTTTGATTTCGTTTCTGCGTACTGCTTGAACATTAGAGGAAGCGTATTTGTTAACTGTTACTGTTAAAGCCATGAGAATGCTTTGGCCTATGGAACTCATCTTCGAACTCTTGACTTCACCAGAAGATAAGATTTTGTTTTAAGCGTCTTATCTACATTACATTACAGAGACCAAACATCTTCTTATTTTCTTACAAAAGTCTCTAACTATGTCATGTTATAAGATAAACCCACTAATCTATTAAAAATAGCTATCGAACCCAAACAAATAGTATTTGTAGAGACCAAACCGGTTTAATAAACACAAAAAGAAGAGAAGGATAAGTTAATCTTTTACCGTTAAGAGAAGCAACAAACATTCAGACCAAAAAAAGAGATGCAAACATCTTCTAATTTATATAAAAAGATCCCTAACTATGTAATTTAATAAGATCAACCTTATCTATTAAAAAAATCAAAGCCAGACAAAAATTTGAAGAGACGAAACCGGTCAAAAAAAACCGAACCAATCTGGTTCGATGAGATTCGACTGTACTTACATCTTCTTCATCTGACGACAGCAAAAATGACAAGCAATCCCTAAAATCGCCTCAAAAATCCCAAAGAAAACATAAGTTCGTTTTAATCAGCTTCTTCTTCTTCTTCATCGGTTGCTCAATCGGAAATGGCGACTTCTCTGGTCTCTCCTCTTACTTCACAACTCAACCATGAAGCTGTCTCTCCCAAGTTTGTGCTTCCAAAATCACCGTTCATGTCGGGATCCAAGCTCTTCTCCTCGAACATGCCTTGCTCTACTGTTCCTCGACGCACAAGAAGATTAAACTGCTTCGCTTCTGCTAAAGATATGAGTTTTGACCACATCCCAAAACAATTTCGAGGAGACAACCTCAAAGATGGAGGTTTTTCCTTCTCCCTTAACTTTTACTTTTGTTCCCTTTCGGATAGATTTACTCTTCGGTCTCAAATTTATCCGTTCTTTGGCTGTGTTTGTTGATAAATTGGGTCATAAAGTTCTGTATTTTACTCTGATTAGCTTACACGAAGTAAAAATTCTGGAACTGATAGGCCTCGGTGACCAGTTTAGCTTCTGTACTACTAAGTGTAGTAGGACGAAGAATTTGTAAATCGATGAAGCAAAGATGATTTCTTTGTGGTTATATGTGCTCTACCAATTTTAACAAAGTGAAAGCCTTTATAAGTTGTTGCGTGTGTAATGGAATTGTGAAATATATTAGTTTGATTGATGCAATTCTTGGTTGGAATGAAAATTGTGTTATAAGAGAACAAAATTCGAAACAAGCGGTAAATAGAAGTAAGAGAATATATCGCAGTCTCTAAATATTAGTATCTGATATCTATGTTCCTTGCCTTTTTTCTTTTAGTGATGCAGAACTTCAAGAATGTACCGCAATATTTTTATGGGCTTAATCCAGCTCAAATGGATATGTTCATGACGGAGGATAGCCCTGTCCGTAGGCAAGCGGAAAAAGTTACAGAGGTTATTTTCTTCTTCTCAATCCTTCTTATCAGTCCTTCCAGATCCTGGAAACAACTAAGAGGAGAACAAAGTTGCTTCTCAATTATATGAATCTTATCTTGTCTATTGGTGTGCTTCTTTGTTAACAGGAAAGCATCTCGTCTAGAAGAAACTATCTGGACAATGGAGGAATATGGAGTATGTCTGGTATGAATGCAGCAGATCCTAGAAGGTATAGCATGAGTGTCCAAATGTACAGAGGTGGAGGCGGTGGAATATCTGAAAGACCAAGAACTGCTCCTCCAGATTTGCCTTCTTTGCTCTTGGATGCTCGGATATGCTACCTTGGCATGCCAGTAAGGCCTTCATGTGTTGATTACTTGTTTTTAAACCCCTTTCTTTGCCATTATGTTTCCTCTCTGCTCAGGCATTGGTCTTGCTCATTTACTTGCAGATCGTACCTGCAGTTACTGAGTTACTCGTTGCTCAATTTATGTGGTTAGACTATGACAACCCATCAAAGCCCATCTACCTATACATAAATTCACCCGGGACTCAGGTCAGTACAAGAAGTTTGGTTATATATTGTTTGTTAATGATATTATCTGGACAACCCTCTTGATACCTTTAACGAGCTGTCTAATCAGCTACTTCCTTTTGGTAATGCCATGTAGAATGAGAAGATGGAGACTGTTGGCTCAGAAACAGAGGCTTATGCCATAGCTGACACCATTTCTGTAAGTCATCTCTTTAAAAGAATCTGTGCAACCTCTGGTTCAAATGTCCAATCACGAAGTTTGTTTTGCTGATTTTGTCACTGAATTTTCTTTCGATAAAGTAATTGTCTCTATTTTTCTTGTGTGGCTTGAAAGTATTGCAAATCAGATGTATACACTATCAATTGCGGCATGGCTTTTGGTCAAGCAGCAATGCTTCTGTCTCTTGGGAAAAAGGGTTATCGTGCCGTACAGCCACATTCATCAAGTATTGTTCTCTTCTCTCAAACATCTGATTTAGATCATTATATGCATAGTGTTACCTATTATCCACTTGTGGAAGCTTCTAAGTTTTGATGGTTAATGGTGCAGCAAAATTATATCTGCCAAAAGTAAACAGATCGAGCGGAGCTGCAATAGATATGTGGATAAAGGTAGCAACTCACATTCTTTTATCCATTTTATGTACTTCCCCTCAAGTTCTTCACCTGTACTGTAATGAATAATCCTCTTGTAGGCCAAGGAACTTGATGCAAATACTGAGTACTACATCGAGCTGCTAGCTAAGGGAACAGGCAAATCCAAAGAGCAGATCAACGAGGACATCAAGCGACCGAAATATCTCCAAGCACAAGCAGCCATTGACTATGGAATTGCAGACAAGATAGCTGACTCGCAGGATAGTTCCTTCGAGAAACGGGTAACTTTCAGATTATACTTTATATTCAACGAAATAATCTTTGGTGTTGGCTTCATTCATGCTAAAATGGAAAATACGTTTGGATTTAGGATTACGATGGGACTCTTGCACAGAGAGCCATGGGAAAAGCCGGAGGAGGCAGTCCAACAGCTCCAGCCGGACTAAGATGATCAACTCACCAGAAGAAGAAAAGGAAGCTTAAATCTCAATTTGCCTAGTCACTCTGGAATATGTAGCTGTTACAATCTATAAGCAAACCCATGTAGTATTAACATACAAAAGTGTTGGCAAAAAGAAGAAATAACATACAAAAGTTTTCTAGGTGGAAGCTTGTTTTGTGGTACATATACGTATCTCTCTAGATGCAAGTTTATCACTCTGGAAAAACCGAGTTTTGGGTCTTGCGGGTTCTTCAGAAAGAAGGGAAGAATCGGTTAAGGTTATAAGGCAATGCGTAAAACTCATCGGTACGAGTATCAGTGTGGTAGACTCTGAATTTCTCCCACCAATGTCTTCCACTGTCTCTCCTCACTGAGTCGTGTCCATAGCTATGAGTACAGTCCAACAAGAATGCCGCCATGATCCCAACCGTTGCAGCAGAAGAGAATATCACTTGCATTATCACATTGAACTTCATCGATGGCAATACCATCAAAACAAATCAGTACACAAGATTAAACATACATGAACTAACGATGTAAAGTTTCTGTTTTGCTTGGACACTTACAGCGGAAGTACGAGTGTGGACAGGTCCACGACCAGAGACGAATAGATATTCGGTGAAGTATTGTGCGACAGAGAGACCGATGAAGATGGAGAAGCCTAGGATGAATTTAGTCCTGAAGCTGTTTAAGTTGCAGAACTGAAGAAGGCCAAGTCCAGCAGAAGCTGTTCACAAGTTCCTTTGTTTAATAATCTCAATCACATTTACAGAAAGCTAGAAAGATCAGAAGGGAGTTTAATTCTTGAGTTATACATACCAACATATGCGAATAGAACACAGTACAAGGCAGCAAAGATCGGTAATGGTATTGATGCAAGAACAGCTCCAAACTTCCCTGTTTTCAACCAAGTTTTTAACTGTCAGTTACTAAAAAAAAGACTGATTGTTTCCGAGTTGTTTATTGAGCAGTACCGAAAATGGAGAAGAAGATCATGAAAGCTGCTGATATCTGAACAACTCTTCTGCTCCCAACTTTTGTTAGTCCAAGAAGCCCTGCATTTTCACTACACATGACAAGAACAAACAAAAATAACAGAGTTCAAGATCCAGAATCTGAATAAGAAGCCTTAGAACGAGAAGAGACTGATTCCATTACACTAAAGCTGTGGAACCAGTCGCAGTTCCAAACAGTCCATCCAGCAAAACGCCTACGCCCTGTTTTTGTTTCAATTTTCCACAAAGCACACACATCGGTTTCTCCATATATTAACATTAGTCTTTAAATCAAATCATACTTAAATTTGTTTATACCTGCCATCCGATGCCACGGCTAAGCACCGAGGGAGGGATATGTGTTGCGCTACCAAATCTCGAAGCTGCGATGAATGTACCTGTCGTCTACTCCATTGAACAACGATGAACAAAACAAAAGTCACCTTTTAGAAAGAAAAAAAAGACATCTTTGAATTGAGAGATGTTAACAAAAAAAACCTCGACAATCGCCACGTAAGTAGCAGCCATCATTGCGAATGTATCGCTTCCATGAAAACTTGGACGTCCCCATTGCAATGGGTATGGAATTTTCACCCTAAGAAATGAATGGAAAACAAATAATAATCAGAAAAAATCTTCTGTTTTAATCTTGAAACAGAGGAGATTTTAATGATAGATGGAAGATTATCAGACCATGGAGAAGCGCTAATGAGACCGGACCGGTCTGTTCGACAACTAAGCTGTGTACTGTCAGGTCTTTTATCGTAAGCTCCAGCTGCTGTCAGAACCTCTGCATAAGCCCAGACGATCGCTACTGTGAACAGAACAGCGAATTGCTCGCATATCGATCTCTTACACTTGAACAAGTGAGGAAGATACTGGAGAATTGTAGCACACGCAACATTTAAACAATCATTTGTCAGAGACTCAGAATTGATGGGTTTTTTTTTAAATATAAAATCTCATTAAATTAACAGAAACCTGAGATAAAATTATAAGTATGATCAATGCTGGGAGTCCAACTTCTACACACCTCGCAAGCTACAAACAGAAACTAAAAACATGAACATAGTCCTCTCAGCCAAAACCCTAAAAGCCGATCTTGCTGTTAATCTTGAATCATTTACCTGAGGAAACGCGAACGCGACAAGGCCAACGCCTGTAAGAATCACGAGAGGAGCAGCCGAAAGTGGGGTAAGAAACCTGAACTAATTTTATAAACAAAAAGATTAGGGCTTTAGTTTACTTGTTACACAAGTAATTGTATAACAATAAGCTTTTAGTTTTTAGTTTTTCTCGCCAGACCTGACCAAAATTCTCCACAAGCCGAAGAAACCCATTATCATATGACATATAGAAGCAATGATTAGAGCTCCTTGAATTGCTCTCATTGTCTCTTCAAATCTCTGTATACATTAATAACTTTCAATTTATTTCTGATTTATTTCAAATTGTAAATGTTTTTAAAGAATAAAGAAAAATGGGTTCTCTTTGTAATTTAACCAGATGAGGATGGAGATAGTAAGTGAATCTGTAAGAGTAAGTGATGTAAAGAGCAGGGATGACGTAAGCATAAGAAGCTCCGATGACGACAGGAAGTCGAGTTCCGAACAAACTCTGCAATAACGTGTTAATCCCCGACACGAACAATACTGTGTTTATCACTTCTGCTTTCTCCACCTGAAAATGACGTCATTTCAATTTTCCTCAGCTTTCGTTGTATCAACCAATAGATAGTTGTTTATTATAATGAGGGTTAATGCTTACGTCACCACCGCCCATGAGAGGAACGAGTATGGAAGGTATGATTACAGTAGTTCCAAGCATTACAATATAGTGTTGAAACCCTTGAAGTATGCCTTCAGCTGCATCATTATTATTAATCATATTAAACCATAAGTATTAATCTGCTATCGTTGACAAATTAAACCATATTGGTGATGATTTAGTATATCTAAAATTAATGAATAGAGACATGATCTTTTTTTTTGTTAAAGTGAATAGTGACATGATGAAATCTTGGAATAATTAAAAGAGAATAGAGGAACACTTGCAATCTATAAATTGTTGTTGAATGATCATGACACGCTAATAAACTACTTCTTGTAGATTATATGGCTTTTCATTTTCTCAACTTGTAAACATATATATAATGGAATCGTAGAAACTAGAAAATTGTGGAAATGGTAAAAAAATAGCAGAGTTACGTACGTCTTCACGTTTCAAAACTGAAAAGTGAAAACGTTAGCACATTGAAACGAATGTAAACAAGCCAATTTTCATCACCATTGCCAGTAACACAATTAAATTTAAGTGGTTATACACAATTCGAGTGCTATAATTAACAAGTAAAACACAAGTAAAAACGAAATGAAAAGAAAAATGCTTACGCCAATTTGGTGAGCTCGATACACAAAATTCGACTCCTGGAAGCTGATCTTTGACTGGAAATGGTGCAAAATCATCGGTCTTTGTCGCCATAACTCAGACCTGTCTCTAATGCAAACCGTTTATGAAAAAAAACTGTCTGTAATTTTACTCCGAGAATTTCTACTCTCTTTGAGAGAGCTATAAATTCAAAGCTTTGCTTAAAATGGATTCAAAAGTGCTAAGCGTTAGGCGGGCAACTCTGTTGACTCTTTTTTTGCTTTCTTGAATTTTCTCTATTGTGTTATCGTGCACGTAATTAACACTAATGCAATACTTAAAAAAAAAACGAATCGGATTTAACCGCTGGTTCAACTTAACCAGATGTCGTCACACTTGTCTTTTTTTTTGTGTGTGTTCCGACGGCATTTACCCACTTGTCTCTTTTTTTTTTTTTGATCGATTACCACCACTTGTCTAAGAATATGATGTCAAATATTTTCATAAATCTAGCAAATTATTTTCACCTTAATGCCCAAAAAGTATACAACTAACTCCATCCACCATTTAAACATTCTATTCGTTCTTTTAAGCATGATGTATAGTTATGACTAATTGGTATGACTTCTTGTTGGTTTGATTAAAATAAACCAATAAGATTATCAGTGAATTTTTAGCAAGAAAAACAAATATTAGTGAAAGAAATCGATAATCAATGAAAAACACAAGAGGTCGATAGCTCAACTGAAAAAAGTACTTTAGAGCACATGATCGAGTAGTTGGGAAGGATAATAATATTAAAAGTTGGTCTATGCCTAGAGGATGTACGGGATTCGGTCCGGAACCTCCTATAGCTATCTTAATGAAAAACGAGATATATATATATCATAATTACAAATATATATTAAAATTACAAATATATATATTAGATTACATATATATTAGATTACGATAGAGCCATAACTTGGATATTTACAGAAAAAAATATTTTAAAACAAATTTTTATGAATTATTGTCACGAATTATTATAAATAATATATTGTCACATTTGCAAAGATATGTTTTGGTTCACCTATTTACTAGAGTTTTTTTTAAGTAAGCAAATGTTATTGAGCTAAATGCTTTTTGTTTGTAGGAAGGTAAACAATGTTGTTAAACCCGATCCGGACCCGCGGTCAGACTAGTATATCCGATGATCAGCTGGAGAATCCGGCGAGTTTAGTGCTAATATCCGCTACATAAAAATCCGTTAAAAACCGATAAAAACCTGATAAACCCGCGACCCGATTAATGGTCGAACCAATGGGTGGCAGGTTTTGAACTATTCAAAAAGTTTGATTTTAAAAATTTTTTATATGATGCTATTTTTTTACATATACTGATTAACAGTCTTGTTTTTTAATTATATATTATATTGACTAAATTATGTAAGTTTTTTAAAAAAAAAGTAATGAAGATTTCACTATACTGCCCGAAAGAAACTGAAAAGAATGATGATAGAGTTAATTGAAGATTGGTTGAGATGATTTGTTTCTTACTTCACTTTCGTTATTAGTAATATTTTTCTTTTGGTTTACTTTAAATTAACTTTATAAATATCGTTATTCATATTAGACATCTACATTCTTAATACACTATTAATTTTATTGTTTTTGTTTTTAGTTTTGGTGTTAATTTTTCACCAAATGTTTTGTGAAGTTAATGCTAATAATTATCATTTTATCAACTTTTTAACTATATTTTCAACATATATATGATATAATCATATATATATATATTATTAATTTATTTACTCGCGGTTGAACTGTGGTTGATCCAATAACCCGCTGACCTGGAATGCGTTTTGGTTCATTGTTCGGGTCGGATTTAAAAACATTGAAGGTAAATGATTATTTCAAAAAGAAAACTTGTTAATTTGGTAAATTTTGATAAGTTACCTTGTATGGAATACCTTTCTAATTCCGTCATAAAAGAAACGCGTTGTAAGGCCGTTTAAAAACAAAAACGCCGTTTTAAGCATAATTGGTCTAAGCGGTTTGCTGTGAAAGAATGGACGGATGTCCGTTAGTATGAGTCTTTGTGTTGGCTTTAACCCTAATTTTATTACAACGGGAGCCTCACGAATCTGACGAAAATTTCTACCAAGAAAATATCGGAATTGTATCGCGAAGATCAAATTTCTCTCAGAAGTCTGATAATCCTGGTGAATTCATCTGTTTCTTTTGTCGATTGTTATATTATCAGCATGAGATTAGGTTTCAATCTGAAGGAGGATTTCATTTTCTAGGGTTTTGCTATCATCTACTTTCTCAAAATCCAGAATTGCTATCGTAAAGGGAAATTTCGGGGTCATCTGTTGAGTTTTTCATTGCAAAAGTATGAAATTTTTGAATTACTGCTGGTATTGTTCGATATCTACCTGTTAGGGTTTCCACGGGACAGGGAATTAGGGTTTTACTGCAATTAGAGATTCTGTGATATTAAGTTAACTACTTTTGGAGTTTAAACTGTTAGTTATGGTTGCGTACAGAGAGGGAAATGCGGGTTACAAATGAAAGAACGATTTTTTAGTTTTTTCTTTTTCTTTTTTGTTGTGAAGCTTGTTTCTAGCAAGCCGAAAACAATTGATCCGATAAAGACATTATTTTTTTATCTAATCAGATGCCTGTTTTGATTGTTCTGCTGATGGATTACTTGTTTTGTTGCAGAACAGACTTAACATTGACACAGCACTGTAGTTGCTGTTTCAAAACCGTGATGGGTGCTCCTAAGCAGAAATGGACTCAAGAAGAAGAATCAGCTTTAAAGTCTGGGGTTATCAAGCATGGTCCTGGTAAATGGCGCACAATTCTCAAAGACCCTGAATTTAGTGGAGTCCTGTACCTGCGTTCCAATGTAGATCTTAAGGTCATGATTCCTTCTTATCCTTTGTGTCAACTTTATGATGCAGCTATATTATTTTTTGTTTGTGATTATGAAATTGAGTTTGTTTTTTGAATTGGGACAGGACAAATGGAGAAATATGAGTGTCATGGCCAATGGGTATGGATCGCGTGAAAAGTCTAGGTTAGCTGTTAAAAGGACGCTCTCTCTTCCTAAACAGGATGATAACTCACTTGCCAATACCACCTCATTGCAAAGTGATGAAGAAATGGGAGATGCTAAGCATTTTTCTACTACTGGCTCTTCTGCATTGCAAGTTTCTGCTACTCCTACTACAAGGAGACCTAATGTAAGGTCAGAGATATCATCTATGTCTATATCTTTTATTGAAGAGGAGATGCTTAGATTTGTTGCATGTCTCAAGAAGGTATTTCTGAAGTTTATAACATGCATTATAACATGCGTTGTTGGATACATCTAAAGAATTTAGGGTTTTCCAGCAGAATCGATAATCCGTCAGATTACATTTTTGTGAAGTGTGTCTCTCTATTCACGCCTTCTGTTTAAATTGACTTCACTGGTTTAGTACATCTACCCTCCCGTTTCAGCTTCTTACTGCATGTTGTATACTTTGGCATGATTGTCCAGATGCTGATTATGTTAGCATGTGAGCCCGTTTGCTCCATCTTAACGCTGTGGCTTATAATTGTGAAATTATGATGAGGGTTTTAAGTGTACAAAGTCCCACTTATGCATAGATGTTAATATCATTGAAATCTATTGTTATAGACAGTTTGTAACTTTTAAAAATGGTGCAGGCTGGATAGCCTTATAATGGAAGCGATAGCTACAATGAAAGAGCCTGGTGGCTCTAATAAAACCACAATTGCTGCCTACATTGAGGTATTGAGTTTTAATTCTTTCTTGCTTTCTTTTTTCATAGACATTATGTATTGTTAAATTGTTGTTTGCAGCTGAATCCGATTTGTTACATTTCAATTTGATGATACTCAGTGCTGTGATATGTTGTCAACTAGAATTTGTGAAGTTATCATTGCGTTTGAAATCCCAATATTGCCTATGATTGCCTCATAGAAAATTTTCTTCAATATAAGCAAGGAATGGGGTCAGTTTTACTGAAAGGCAATAGGTGACATTATCTTCTCCTCTCCTGAATAGACGAAATTGCATTGAATATTTCTGACTCAAATATAGGAATATTGGTTTTAGAATATCAGATATATAGATAACTGGAGATATATATTTAGTTAAAGTATCGTAAGAGTAGATTCTTTATTGATTTCATAAACATGCCAAGAAAATTAGTCTTTCACACGCATGGTTATTTACGTTTCATCATGTGCTATTTACGTTGTTAAGTTCGGGTTTCTGCTATAGTATCACCAAAGTCAATGGTTAGTTCAATCAGTAGATTCTAAATTCTCTGTCTTATTTCTGCTGTCTTGAGATCTCTTGTTTAAATTCCTCGTAAAAGACTGATGCAGGGAATTGACCATGCCCGTGTATCTTTTGTGTGGTTGTATAGGAACAATATCACGCTCCGCCAGACTTCAAAAGGTTGCTATCTACCAAGCTGAAGTTCTTGACAGGTTCTGGTAAACTTGTGAAGGTAAGTTTCACATACATCCAATTAACGTATTTGACCGCAGATATTTATGTTTTGAACAGTATGTTAAAGTCTTTGTGCAATCAACTTACTTCATGGTTGTTAGTAGAACAGCGACATGCTTCACTCACTGTGACTTGTGAGGTTTTATTGATCCGGGTTATCTCTTTTACAGGTTAAACGCAAGTACAGAATTTCGAACTCCACTCCTTTGTCTTCCCAGAGGAAAAGAAATATGGGGTCATCTTCCGGAAAACAGAGCATTCATTCTTTGCCTTCACAAACAGACGGAGATGAAGTGAGTGTTCAGACGAGGTCACAGATTGATGCAGAGCTAGCCAAAATGAAGACTATGAGCGTACATGAGGCGGCAGCAGTTGCAGCACAGGCAGTTGCAGCGGCAGAAGCTGCCATGGCTGAGGCTGAAGAAGCTGCAAGGGAAGCAGAGGCAGCAGAAGCCGAAGCAGAAGTAGCTCAAGCTTTTGCTGAAGAAGCTGCAAAGACATTGAAAGGAAGAAATACCTGCAAAGTGGTAAAAACATATTCTTTTATCACAACGCGTGAAATTCATGACACACGAAAACTTTAAATCTCAAAATGGTTGTATTGAATATGTGTTTCAGCAGATGATCCGTGCTTGAGGTGCTGGGGAGAGAGCAGAAGAAGAAGCACAATGTGTTGCATGTGAAGAGAGATAGAGAGAGAGAGAGAGAGAGAGAGAGAGAAGCGTAGTAGTGTTTGTGTGTTGATGATTCTCTACTTGGGAACTCTTTTAGTTGCAAGCAGCAATCGTATGTGTCTATTACTTATTTACTTGTTTCCTCAGGCACAGTTTTATATCTCGTTCTGTGGATTTGTAAACCATCAAAAATTTCAATCAAGTTTAGGAATTTTCATGTACATATAAAAGGCCAGTGACTAGCGTATAATTTATCTAATTTTTGTTGTTCTTCATAATGATGCATACAGGATCTACAAATTTGAATGATGCAGCAAACTCAGATTCATCTTAATATGGTACAACTCCACCACATATATCTTAACACTGAACCGTTTAAAACTTGGTTCCAATCAAACTCAAACAAAACCAAATAACAAACGAAATAGAACAGCTTTTCTACTATCAGCGAGTAAATGGACTTTACTCAAAACCAAAGGAACATAATCTTCTAAAGCCATTGTATTCTTCTTCACACTTCACTTTACAGCCAAAATAAGTTTTTAAAACTCAAAACATAGAATGCTACAATAATCTTCTTTGCGCAACAAACGTAGCAACCAATACAACACCAAGTCGAGTTAACTCTGCTGATTCTATAGTTCCTGACCTGACTATACAGGAGGATTTGGGTATGCTTTAGGTTTCGGTTTCACTTCGATTTCATTAACATTTCGGACAAAGATGGCGTCTGGTTCATGCCTGCGAAAACCCAACATTCAAGAACCGGTTAAAGAAGAGATCAATCCAATCCAAAAGCAAACACATTAATGTCTGTAGAATGCTACGGCACTTTTACGCCTGATGAGATCTAGTAGCTTTATAGAGAGTGAGAGAGATTCTTACGGTTTGTCTCCCTCTTCAAATGTGTAACTAGAAGCAACAGCCAGTAGTCCACCATCTCGGCTGAATGACAGCGCCGCAATACTCGTTGGATACTTAGAGTACTACCAAATACAAGGAAAAAAACAAAGGACCAATTAATTATGTGTCTCACTTACCAAAAGCACACTGAAAGTATATATATATCAAAAGTTCTTGTCATTGCTAAACCTGATATAGCCTCTTCTTGTTGTTACCATCCCATATGTTGACAAAACCATCACAACCTCCGGTAGCAAAAGTGCCATAACTACAATTTCAAAACCATTGGGTTATTAGAAGCCATAGACTTGCGCTACTGGACAGATAACTTATATCTTTAATTTTTTTCCCTTGGGTTCCATATGAAAAGTGCACCCAAGACCAAGAACAAACATTAGCAAATTAAAAAAATTAGCATCCACAATACTCCAAACTATCCCTCCACGTATATGTTTCATATCAGCAATTACACAGCTAGCTGTTCTATTCAGCATTATATTTTCATTTTCACCATTTAAAGTAACAACTTTCTCTTTTAGCTGTCCATTTCTATGAAAAGTTGATTTAGTCTAGAGGCAATCATATATCTGAAAGGAGACAATCAGATTCCTTCTAAGATAAAGACTTACATCGGATGGAAGGCAATCGCATTCACAGGGTAGACGATGTCCCTTCCATCCTCGGATTTCCGGTGACATTTGAAAGCATATCTGAAAAGAGGTTGAAATATAATTGTCAAATTAAAAAAAAAGGTCAAATTCTTCATAAAGAGGTAACAGGTAAACAATTAGGAACATACTTTTTAATTCTTCAAAAAGAGGTAACAGGATAACAATTAGGAACATACTTTTTAGCTTGAGCAGCCTCTGATAGATCAAAAAACTCCATTGACACCCTCCCTTCCACAGAGCTAAGTGCGTATCCTGCAGAGTATTAATAAAATCAAAAGTGTGGAAGAGGAAATTGATGCTACTGAGTAAACTTGGAACAGGAAGATAGCAACTCTGACTGTTGGAAAAAAACCACTGAAAGCAACATGTCAGCTATTTAACCTGTTCCATTGGGATAACAACGCACACATCTGGTCTGGTACTTAAGTGAGGACTCCCTTCTTTGCTCAGGCTGGGACATATTCCTGAGATCATAAATGTTGACATGCCTTCCTGCTGTTGCCACTACCAAACGATTCCCAACAAGAGAAATAGAGTTCACACGCTCAGGTTGCTGATATGTTCCAATCTGTGTGCGCTCAGGCCCACTTGCAGCTCTTGGGTCCCAGCATTTAATTGTTTTATCCCAACTTCCAGTGATCACTTGCCCTACAACGTCACATAAACATTGTGTTCAAGTATACTGTGGCACAACGAGAAGCACCAAAATGTAGAAAGCTGATTTCTGAGTTCCAAGTAAAGTTGCAACGTTGAAAGAAATTCTATGCGCTAAACACAAGGAGCAATAAATAAGCCACTATTAGACATATTTCTTTCAACGTTAAATATAACAGGATGGCTAATATCTAGACATCAAAACAATCAACTGGCAGCAAGGTAACAAAGCATCAAGAACATCATTACCACTTTACCAACCTGCAGCATAAGAATACTCAACACATCGAACTGGTTTATCATGCGTTCCGAGAATGTCCTCTTTGCCAGCATTGAAGTCGATTCTGAAGTATAACAAGAGAAACAACAAACCCCAATTATTTCGAATTCACAAAACATTTTCTAAACACGATAAACCCAGATAAGTTTTCTTTCAAGGATCCTACTTTTCACAGATAAATTTACATAGGCAATACTTTTAACAGTTGATGAAAACTGAGGGAGAAATCAAACAACAGATAAACTATCAATCAATATGACATATTCTCTGCTGGAAACATTTATTTTACTCTAGTAGCCCCCGATTCAAAATTAAGACTGTATACATATCTAATTCACTGTATTTGGCACAACCCATGTCTACATAACAACTTAATTTTAAAATTTCTGAATTTTTCAATAACTAAGAGAATCGATTGTACTCTCCTACATCACCAGTAACACTAAATCAAAGGAATAGTCAAAGCTTTATCTAAACCACCTCGGAAAAAAAAAAAGATCAAGGACAGATCAAAATAACAGACCGTCTAACTTTATTATCGCCACAGACACTGAATCCAGAAGAATCGTCATGAAAGCAGCAATCGAGAACCGGCCCGCCATGCTTGAACTCCCCTCTCATCGAATCGGCGTTCGCATCATACAATCTTACACTCTTCGACCACAAGCACAGATCAAAATAATCAGATTAAGACATATGAGACTTCAAACGAGCAGCAAAATCAATGTCCGAGAGAAGAAAGGGGTTTCTAACCTTATCCCATGAGGACACAAGTAGATGATCGCTGCTATTAGAAAACCGGAGGTTCGAAATCCCATCGGACGGCGGATTTGAGAGCTCACGACCAACGGTCGGTACCAAACTCATCCTGAAGAACACAAATCGAATTTTAGGGTTTATGCTGGAGAGAGAGAGAGGGAGAAGTCAGTAGATTTGCAGAAAATGAGCGTTTGAATTTCAAATTCTCGCCGTCGAATCTCTGTTAGTATATGAATACATTTTGTTGTTACACGCTAAACTGGGCCGTACAATCTCTGGTAATGGGCCTTAAATTAGGCCCATATATTACATTAATACGACGCCAGAAAAGAATCAGAAACCGTGGATATTTCCTTTTTGGTTTAGGTAAGTAAAACAAAAAAACTTGTCTAGGGGATCAAAGTTTCTTTTCTGAAACGGGAAAAGTTTCCTTCTTTGGTTTTACATTGTTTTGTTATTGGATTAAATAGTTTTTGACCTAATAATGTTTTATTAGGGTTAACCTTTTTGTCTAGTATAGTTCCTTCTTTCACACTCTCACTCGTAAAACGGAAAATTTGAAAAGTTTACCTTTTTTTAACTACTGATTTTTACAATTAACAATAAAGATTGAGCTAATTTAGAATATTCCGGGATCCTATAAAGATATCTTTCTTTTTTTTTCTGATCGAATATATCTTTCTTTTTTACCAACTCCCTTTCTATTTTTCAATTACTAATAGACTTGGTAGTTATACCGTCTATATATATGTGTGAGAAGTAAGACATGAGCACCCATAAACGGTCACTAGTCACTCACAAAGTTTCACAAAAAGGGTTCCTTAAAAAAAAACAAAACAGATATGGATCTTAGTCAAACCCTAATTCAACTATCGCCGTCAACAAGGTCCATTGTTTTGGAGATTCTTATGGGAGAGGCAGAGAAACAAGGGTTTGATGTAGAGAAGAGTGTCGCTCGTGTTAAGTATGCGTTGCAAAGTTTTGAACGATCAAAACCAATGCTTTCTCCTGAGGATCCTTCCTATAAACGCATATGCTTAGAATCCCGGCAAGAACAAGAACAAGAAAAAGAAAAAGAAAAAGAAGAAGAAGAAGAAGAAAAAGAAGAAGAAGAGTGTGCATACGACGTCGTTTCAATGGAGACTATGTCGGGAAGTAGTGAATATTCTGTACGACAGTGTTCAACTAATAATGAGGGTTCTTCTCCCTCTTCTTCTGAGACGGTGACGCATAGAATTTCAGAATTGCGGCGACAAGAAGAACAAGAAGAGTGTGCAAACGATGCCGTTTTGATGGAATATAGTGAACAGTCATCTCGGCATTGTTCTAGTGATAATGTTGATCCTTCTCCCTCTTCTTCTGAGACTGTGGAACTAAGAATCTCAGAATTGCGTCGAGAAGAAGAAGAAGAAGTCGAGTGTGCAAACGACGCCGTATTTTATAGGCCTTGGTTGGATTATCGTGTTGGTGATAATGAAGATCTTTCGTCTTCTTCTATGTCTCAAGATGATATCGCTGCTCTCATTCTCCTCAAACTCTCCCGTCGTGCGCCTACGCAACCGCAAACGCAGCCTCAAACGCAGATACAACATCAAACACAACCGCAAACGCAGCCTCAACTGCAGATACAACAATACCAAGCAGAACCGCAAACGCAGGCTCAAGTGCAGATAGAACAACATCAGGCGCAAACGCAAACGCAGCCCCAACTGCAGATACAACATCAGGCGCAAACGCAAACGCAGCCCCAACTGCAGATACAACATCAGGCGCAAACGCAACCGCAGCCTCAAATGAAGATAGAACAACATCAGGGGCAAACGCAACCGCAGATGCAGTCAAATTCTGAATCGTACACGTGTACTGTCTGTGGAAAAGAGTTTAGTTCGTATCAAGCATTAGGGGGTCACAAGGCTAGCCACCGGCCTAAGCCAGCACAACCGCTTGTTGAAAACGCAACCGCAGACGCTGAAGTTAAAACGGGGAGAAAGATGCTGGCTCCCTCTGGGAAAATCCACAAGTGTTCTATGTGTCATCTTGTGTTTCCGACGGGACAAGCTCTCGGTGGACACAAACGCCGCCACTTCGATGGCATTCTAAGCGGTAACAAACGAAGTCACGACGAGGCTAATCTTGGAGGAGACAAGTCAAGTCCAAGCAATGAGAGTAGTAAGTTATTACGTGATTGGATTGATCTTAATGAAGATCCGTTGCCGTGAGTTTGGCAATAACTCCGACGAGGTTGGAACTTGGAAGTGCACTAGTAGCGAACAAGCCTTGGGTTATTTTTGATGATTTTTTTTTATAGTTTTTACTTTTTAACATTTACTGGACTAGAAAAGTTACACCCTGTGTAATGTATAAAATTGAATACCAAAAAAATTTGGTTGATTGTCTTACTTATCATTGGAGTTTAAAATCCTACTGCATTCACGAGAAGTTAAAAAAAAAAAAGGAAAGCAGAAGGAACGATTGAATTTTTTGAAGTGACAGTGTGTCTTGTTTTACTTGTACTTTAGTGTTGACAGATTCCTTCGAGGATTTTCAACAGACAGACAACAACGCGTCGATGCACGGAAACTAGAAACGACAACAAGTCTAGAACTAAAAAACAAAGGAAGACAAAATCAGTGATTCATACATTACTTTTATATGTACACAACCCAAAGAACCATTAGAAAAGCTTTTGTATACAAAACTAAACTTACTTTAGAGGCATTACCAGCAATCTTACATAAGAAAACAAACGTAGAACTACGAGAAGCAAGAGAGAGCTTAGAGAGAGAGAGAGACGATGATGATAATAAAACTGTGAATCTCACCTTAATCTTGGGTTGAAAACGATAAGGTCGGGATTCGAGGAAGGAAAAGGCCCGTGTTAGCAAATCTGTTCTTGGTGAGAATAGTTCTAGTAAAAAAGAACAAATCTGTTCTCTCGAGGAAGATCAGTTTTTCTACAGTTGTGAAGTCAAGCTGCTTGTGATTGGTATCCGACTTAGTTGTATTATGTGCGTCTTCATGCTACAATCTGAAACCTGTTTGTTTGCGTTTACCCCAGATCATTATCAGAAGAGAGTATACATCGCAGAGCAAGACGAGAAATGGGGATAAAGATTCTTTACCTGCATAGCTGCTACTCTTGATAAGAAACCTTGACATCTTTCAAGCAAAACCTTTTCCTTTGCAGTTATATTCACAGTTTCGACCATTACAGAATTCATTTCATCAACCTATCCATGATAATAACATTCGTCATCGACATGACTGAGTTTAATCCATAAAAGACAAGGGTTTTGTACAAGAATAGCCCAAGAGTCCAAGACAGTTTACATTTTTCAAACCAAACATGTTCAACAGACTCAAGACATGTGTTTGTAACTTTTAAAAACCGATTTAAAGTTAATTACTGAGAGAGGCAGAGTATATTACCTTCAACGTAAGCGAGAATATGGAAGATGACATAGCTTGCATTACATCGACGGCTGAACTAACAGCATGCTTAAGGTCTTGGATATCAACCTAAACAATTCGAGAAGCATATTAGATTATTGTTAACCAAAGGTTTTAAAATTAGATCCAAACAATCATATCAGGGCTTATTATGTCACAGAGGTACTTACCACGGTTTTTCCAACAATTGGTAGACGCAGTGTGCTGGCTTTTAAGGCTTCAGTGGCTCCCGACAAAGAATTTGAATGATCTCTGTCTAGAAGAGACCATTCTTCTAGATAGCCCATCTACAATTTAACAAATACACGAATTAATTTACTATTACTTAAATGCAACACCTACGGGGATGTACTAGACTACTAGTAATACCGTTTTCATTTCGAAATCTCATGTTTCCGTGTAAGAGATTCCGAATGTTGTGGGAGGTTCTAAAAAAGCAAGTAAGTATACCAACTTCTACAGGTAGATATAAAATCTACCTACCATACATAAATACTAAATTAGAGTCCATATTCATTTGCTAAACGCATTACAGGACAAACACAATCCTGCAATAATTGAGTTATATCCAAAACGTTCTTTTCTTGTTACAGAAAGAAGGAATCACTAAGCCAAATTCCGTAGAATATCTGTCTTATGTCTCAAAAACAGAAAGAACGAAAAAAATCTTAATTGGAACATTGGCCCTTAAAGTAAAAAATCGTTAAATCTTAAGAAGAGTTTCACATTCTTACCTGTCCTCTCAGAATAGAAGCCAGCTTCAATTTCTGCCTTAGCAAAAGCAGCTTGATTCGTTTTAACGTAACGCTGTGGCGCAGTTCCGAGATTGACACCCATGCATTCCACAGGTTTTTCTGGGAGAGAAAAACAAAAAGTAAATTCGCATTCTAAGCTATGCCAGAAACCGCTTGAAACAATGGCTTTTAGCTACCTATACTATACTCTGACTCATCTTCTATGAAGAAAAAAATTGACTACTCTTCCACAGTTCTAGTTCGGTAAGATTAGCACACTCATGCTTAATCTCCATCTAAGTCATGATTTATCTGAGATGATGACACCTCGCATGAGCCTAAACGATGAGTTTCCATAAATATCTATGAATCTTGCAGCATTGGCTACAAGTATCTACAATCCGGAAGGGACACAGAACCATAATTGTAAAGTTATCGACCAGGAAAGGAAATGAAAAAACTCATAAGCCATACCTCTGCATTCAATCTTTGCACCATTAAAGTAGAGTCTGCCCTCGCATTGACAAACCGCCACTGTAGGTAACGGTTGTATAGAAGCCTCACCAAATGTGCATCCATAACACGATCTTCCCCAATTTTCCCTCTCCTAATATCAGCAGAGAAACTAAGAATCGAAGGAGTGTTGTTGCGGTTATAAGCGTTCATCTGATCAGAAACTCCATTTCTGGCTCGAGAAGGACTCGAGAGTGCCCTGGCTGGAGATGACGTAGTAGTCGCCCAAAGCTTACTCGGTGAAGCAGAGCGAATAGCAGAACCTCTTACAGGAGAAGCCATACCACGAGGAGATGATAAAGGAGCAGCATCACTAGAAAACCGTTTCGAAAGACCAAACTTTGATGATACACTACTGGTTTTCAAACCAGGGCTAGAAGATAAAGGTGAGCCCGGATCCTGCAGCCGCCTTAACCGGCTATTAGTCTCTTGCCAGAACCTAGCAGAAGCCATTATATTACGAGGCAAGCTTTTTGACTTAGAGATATCTCCATTAACACCAGAGCCACATTCCTGGACACCATTAGTGCTACCAGAAGAAACACTATCAGTATCAGAAGCAGTGAAGTCACAGGAAACACTAGACGTCAAACCATTATTTGGTCTTCTCTGGCTCTCATCACCAATTTCCAAATATTCATCCCTACCTTCCATATCTAAACTCAGCCTTCCATTAATAGAAACCCTAGGACTCTCATCAATCATCGAACTGTGCAACATTGACCTACCCACATACCCAGATCCGAGCTTTCCTCTATCACTGCCACAGTCTAAGCTTCTAGAAAGCGGATTCGGCGCAACAGATTCGGAATTTCCCCTCCGAGAAGCTCCTGGCCAACGTTGCTGGTCCACTGGCTTCGAGTTCTCCCTCTGATCTCGAACCGGTGTCGATCTCCGCCGCTCCGGAGTCGATTTCCGGTGAGAAACCGGCGTGGTAGCCTCCTTCTTTTTGCTAATCGGGAGCGAAAACGCTTCCCCTTGAAATGAAACAGACAAACTCCTGGTGGAAGTGATGAGCATCTTCGTCGCCGCCGACATTTCGGTGCCACTGGTGCCTACAGTGACCGGAACCGCCGACGGTCGGCGACGGTCTACCGATTGCGACCGTTTGGGCAACAACGAAGGGGTTTTGATGGAGTTAGAAGCGGAATTCGTTGGGCGAGAGAGTAAAGGCGATGGGTATCGTTTACTCGTCTTGAGTACTGCAGAGGATGAAGAAGACGAAGAGGAAGATGTGGTAGTGGTGGTTGTGGTTGTGGATGTGGTGTTGGAGGAGACGGAGTGAGAAGGAGAAGGAGATAAGTAACGAGACGGAACCTGTTTGCCTCTGGGTCTTCTTTGTCCGCCATTGTTGGCGACGGATTGAGGTTTATCTTGTCGATCTCGAGGTGGGTTTCTTGGGTCAGTGCTGGAAATTGCTGCAGCCACCATTCTCGTGCTTTCGAGAGAGAAAAAATGGAAACTATTGCTTGTCTTCTTCTTCTTCTTCGTCGTTGATCCTCACATTGCATTCAAGAGATTTGTCTCTTTTTCCACTCAAACTCATCCAAAACCGAAAATTTCAGAGATTTTTGTGCAAATCCAGGAATTGAAGATGAGTTGAACAAGGATTTTAGCAGTTCCTGTTGCTTCACAGCCGAAGAAAGAGAGACGATGGGAGATGGGGGAGAAATTGCAAGTGGGGTTTGTGGATTTGGGGTTTCCTCAAAAACTTTTTTTTTTGGTTATGTGAGCTCTTTAAGTCTCTTAAGTATATATCTTTTTTTAATATTATTATTTTTTTGCTTTTTCAGAGGTTTACATCAACTTTAGAGGCTTCGATTTGCCTTAAACTAATATTTTATTGTAATTAAACTATTTCGTTTGGATGTTTATTCTTAATTTTTGTTGTTATGATTATATCACAAGTTAGTTTCGTTTCTAACCTTTTCTACTTTTCCACATTCTATAGTATAATGAGATCTTTCTGATAATAACCAGGATTTTGCATTCCTTTATAAATCAATGAATATTTTGTCCATAATCACAAATTGTAGTTTATTTGTAGAATCAATACATTTAGTAACTTTTTTCTTATATTTTGTTCAATTACAAATAAACTAATCTATTATTTATTAACATATTACTTACAAGTTACAATATATTAATTCAAAAGTTTTTTTAACCTTAATTCAAAAGTTTTTAGTCCGTTAAGTTTCAGTAATGGTAAGAATACGTAATCTATTATGGTAAGTGCAGCAATTAGCTAATTAACATAATTTGAATTTGAATTTGTGTAGTTATTATACCTCTTCCAGGCTTCCAGCTATCGTGGTTGATTTTATACTACTATAGCATAAAATTTAGTTATGATTTTACAAACATAAAATTATTATTGTTTTAAATGAATTCGCATAACTACCCTAAATTGAGATTGTTTCTTGTTGATACATCACTATGAAATTTAATTCTTGAGATTAGTTATCATCGAAAAATCATTTATAAAAAAGGTTTTTTATTTATGCTTTATGGAAAGTTGATTGAATATTTGCATGTGCTCATTGCTCAAATTGATACTTTTCTTAGAATTGTCATTGAGGATTACTTTTGGCTCTTTTTTACTTAAGAGCTTTCCTTAGCTTTCAAAGTTACCACCGCTAAATAGTTATCCCTCATACCTTAACCCACAAATAATGCTAACTTATTAACCAACAAAAAACAATAGATATACATATATATAAAATATATATATATATATATAATGAATCAGATATGAACCATGAAAGTTTGCTAATCAAAGACGTGGTCGGTATTATCTAATTCTTACGTTTCAAATATAAGAAGGAATTAATTTTCAGAAAGAAAAAAATATATAAGAAGGAATTAACCCCATATGATTTTAAAATATTGTTTGTTATAAAAGAAAGATATAGTATAAATTTTATGCGACTTGAAGAGATATTGATGTGTACAGTGTACATAACTACATATGATGCATACTGAATTCAAAAACAGAAGAACGAAACATCCTTAATATAAAGAATTACGTTTTCTTTTGTTTGGTTTGGTCGTATACGGTCAATATATAGTCAACTAAATAGAAAAAGATAGGTCAATTCATTTATTCCTAATCTATTCTATTAAAACAAAAACACATTTAGTGCTTGCATCCAAACACTCTCAAAGTTTTTTTATAATATTTTATTTTATTTTTATATTTAATTTTCGAAAATTAGTTATAAATTTAAATATTTTAAGATTTCCTAAAATCTAGGTCATCTTTAATTTAAATTTCAAATTATTAGAAATTTAATTAAATTTAGTTACAAAAATTTGCATTCAATTTAATTTAAATTCAAAAAATTCAAAAAAATATATAATTAAATTTTATTACGAAAATTTAGATAATAATTTTAATACTTTAGAATTTATTAAATACAGGAAAGATTTAATTTAAAATTTAAAATTTAAATAATATTTTTATAAAAATGCATAGTAAATAAATTTTTAACGTATTTTATCATAAACAATCAATCTAAAATATCAAATATTTGAGATTAATAAATATTTATATAATACAATAACATGATCGAGCTGATTAGAGTTATATATATATATATATATATATTTAAGGTTTATGAGTTAATTTATTAAAACATATAAGATATTAAGATGATTTGAGACAATTAAACTAACAGATTAGCCGTTTATATATATATATATATATACATTTTTTTAATAGCACAAATAGTAAGTAAATATCTTATTATATTTTTTCATAATCAATTGGTCCAAATATTCCATATTAGTAAATATTTATAGGGTTATACAATTAGAATTATAGTCTTATACGAGTTAGTTTGTCAAAACATGTAAAAGATTAAAAATAATTTAAGAACTAAACAGATGGATTAGCAAATTCATAGATATATAGATTGTTTATGTGTAAATCTAAATTCACATAATAACAAAGTTTATAATTAACATTAGATCAATATATATTTAATTAATGTATACTCTTATTCTACTAATATACAAATTTTACTGTTTAAAATTAAAATATAATAACAATTTTTTGATTTAAAAAAATAACAAAAATAAATTATATCTAAACAAAAAAAAAAAGATAAATACAACTTATATTAGAAATAAAAAAAATAAAACATTTCCGTGCGGACACACGGAGTTAAAATCTAGTTTTATTTTAAAGGAAAAAAACAAAAGTGTGTATGTGAGATTACATCACTACAAGCAAAGTAATGTATTTCTCAATTAGTATTAAGTATATACTTATAGAAAATTAAAAGATGTAATGTCACTTTTAGCTTCCATTTATATTTTCTTGCTTTGGAGTGAGTATTAGTTAGTCCATATTTAGTCATTTTTGCTTTGAGTCAAAGCTATCTTAAACAACTCTCTTAAATAATCAAAAACTTTAACGTTCTTTTCTCGATATCCTATTTATAAGTAATAGTGATATGGTAATAATGATTTGATCTCGTCTTAAATTCTTTTTCAAAAAAAAGAAAAAAAATCTCGTCTTAAATTCTTAAAGAGCTTTGATTACTCAGTAAAAAAAAAACAATTGCATCATGCGGGTTTAACAAAAAAAAAATCCCTCTCAAATATCTAATACAAATCATAAAAACAGTTATATATACAATTTTACAACAGATAATTTTATCTATTAACAATATTCCATGATTGATGGTTCTAGTTGCACTAATCATTCTGCTAATAACTCTATTGCACCATGCTATAAATTTTCAGTAAATTTTTCTCCTTTAATTTGCATTTTTCAAGAATAAACTTCAATATAAAAGCATTAATAAATGTCTGGTCAACTACTAGACTAAAATGATTCTATTGTGCGGGTTAACAAGTAGATTAATTGTTTTAATAAAATGGTGAAATACTTTTTATATAAATATAACATTTATCTTTCAAATAAATAGTAAATATATTATTTTGTACCATTAAACTATATATAAAACCTTTTTGATTATTTTTCTATAATGATTTTACGAACATTCCTAGTCGTGTCTACAATTTTGTCAAAGCAAAGACGATAATTTCACCCAACGTAATTGTTTTGAAGGTTTAATTTACATTATGATATTTTTTTCTATAAGATGTAATCCTACAATATATAAAATTTACCCTTCCAACAAGTACGTACCTAAACCGATTCGAAAGCAGGAGACAGCACACCCCCCAAAACTCTCGGATTGTATTCATCTTGTATACGTTAACCAAGAAGATTTGCGCTATATCAAAAATTCAAAATAATTAAACTTATATTGTCTTCCAAAATTTATAATTAAAAATTAATATTGTAGCTAAACCACTAAACCAACATGTTGAATATGATGTGGGGATGACATCTCTTTGATTGTTATCAACTGATCAGTTTGGATAAAAAAAGGGAAAGGGCCTTTTAAGACTATCTCTCTCACACACACAAAACACTCTCTAACTACTTTGACAACTTCTTTACACTAAAAAAGCAATAGCGTGAGTGTAATGATTTCCTTTTTATTCGCATTAAGTTTCCATTGCATATTTTTCTATGACTCATAAACTACCAGATTTGTATCCAAATGCGATAATAATACAAACTACAAACTAAAATACAAACTACAAACTACAAACTATATAAACATTCTGATGGAGCATATATAATTAACATTAACACCAAAAAAACTATATAATATTTTAATTTATTAATATATCTTACCATCATTTTGATGGAGCATATTCTCAGGTAAAAAGTTCTATATATTCATAATTCATATATATGTTTGCATAGTGAATTTCAAATACATCCAAATTTAAGCATCATCTTGAATTCTTGACCATTGGCTTAAAGTATCAAGCTTCTTAGCCAAAAAAGGCTTTTCCGGGCAATATACGATTGATACCAATGGTCTCAGATAATACTCAATGCAGTTAATTCGGCATTGTGATTAGTGTCTGTAAAAACACAGCCAATACTCCAATTATCAAATTGACTTAGGCCGGTTAGTGATATTTTCGAATAGTCCCCGAAACAGACGGTAGTTTCATGAACAGAGTGTTGCTGCATCCTTTACTTGAGTTTTGTAATATACTCTAGATAACTTCAAAAGTTTGATTAATATATTTTCTTAACAATACGTAAATAGCAATGACGATTCGTTAGACGTCATTGTGATACAATCGTTGGACAGAACTTTAAATTAAAAATAAAAAGAAATTTACGTTAACCCAAAAAAAAACATTAAGAGATATAGAGATATAGTATATGAATGCTAACGTTAGGTCCATTATCTTACACGCATGTATTGTAGTAGGTTTTTTTATTAGTAAGCTTGTAAGATCTATATCTATCCATTACTGTATTCTATATACAGGGGTCACTTTTTTTTATTATTTGTGGATATATTTGTTTACTAGCGAAGTTTCTTAAGATCATGTGACGTGAAGCATACTTCATAGATTATTGACTAATCATATTTTATATCCGGAATAATATAATATTCACTTGAGTGACCAATATTAGTTAGCCAACTTTGAAAAGATTAGAATATTAATTAAAACCCTTTTTGACATATAAGTATGAAAGTATTATTAATAATTTAATACTGTCACCTTTCTACTTTACAGACTTTGAACATCCTTTCCACTTAATCCCAACACATTCTTCTTCAAAAGGTTTTTTCTCACATTATCACTGTATCTTATATTCTCCTCCTTTTCTGTTACTCTTAATACATATCAAGATGGAAAACAAAATATTGTATAGTTATATTAGTGACGCGCTAATAGGGAACCAAAATTTGCGCATGTATTCCGAATTTTCAAGGGTGTTCACTTTCAATATTTGTTTCTGTAATAATCATATCGCTATATACAAAAGTACGGTATATTTTAAATAGTCTCCAACAATTAGCTTCGTAAACAAGTGTAATGGATAAATACAAATTTAGTTAATCCCGAAATAGAATGTTCTCTATATTTAACTGGAAGCATAGTTCTTGAGATTATATCTGCAGCTCAAAGTTCAATATTTACTCGATTATTTGAAATATGGGTTTAGCACAAAACATGATACACATGGAGAGTTGGTGTAAAATATTATAAAATGAGTTCGCATAATTAAGTAATTATTTACTATAATCACATAATTATGCGTGTCCTTGAATCAAACCAAGATGTGATTTAAGTACTTGATTTTTGGTTGTTCCCAAGTTTCTTAGAGGTGACGTTTCACAAATTGCACGACAAAAAGTATGGAAGGAAGAGAAAATAAATACTAAAGAAGAAATTTGAGCACGAGCTACATTCCTATATACTACTCTTTCAATATATTTTTGAATCTTTTATTACTTATAAATGTAAGTATTGTTGGTTTATAACCCTTAGAATGGTTAATTTTAGCAAAAATTCAACAGCATCAATTCATTAACCATTAATTTATCTACATTTTGCAATTAATCCATTAAAGAATTGATAAATGAACGAATTCTTTAACTTTTTTTTGTTGTTCTATTAGCTCACTAAATTTTAAAAGCCACCAATTACCACTATCAGTTATCAGTCGAACCCATCTAACAACAGTTTTTGCAAACTTACTAGAAAAGGATTGTATGTATATCATTACAGACCTAATTTCGATTTTGTTGGAATAACTTTCATTCATTATAAAATTTCCATACAAAAGAAGCAGGTAATGAATGAGTCGTATATAAGTAAAATATAATGTCTAAAAGTCCATAGAAGTTCCATGAAGATCACAACTTTTCTGCTCACACTCTAACTTGCCCCATCTTGCATCCACTCTCTCGCAAGGGAACACCAATTTTCCCAAACTGCCCCAAGAAAAAAAAAAAACAATTAGAATTGCACAGATGGATCATTAGTTCTCAAATCTTTAATTTCAGATCCTCAAAAGTTTTCGATTCCTTTTTAACTATGCCTCATAACTTTGAGATGTACAAAATATCCCCCAATAACCTTGCTATGCTAATATTACTCTTCTTTCAGTTTACCTTCTATTTACGGTGTTGTGTACATGGCAAAGCCACTGCGAGAACTCCTCCTGAGATCCAGCTTGAGCGGGATTCGATCTATCATGAACCAAATCAAGACAGAACAAGTGATCAAAACCGATTACACTACGATGCAATGAGCTACAAGATAAATTTACCTTAGGATTTCTTTGAAGTGATCCGCGCATTCTCTACAAGGGTACATTCGAGAAAGTATAGCCATCTACACCGAAAACAGTGTTCATTATTAGCTTTCACATGAAGAACACTTGGGACTGCAGGTTCTTGAGAATAACTGGTCGAAAAGGTTTATCCATAAATTATATGTAATAAAAAATATTAGCCTAGGGCAGGAAGAGTTGTACCAGTTCTTTAACATCCTTCTTTTGCTGCCTTGTTGGTTTTTCTGGATACTGATGAGAAAAAGAAGGTAAAAAAAAGAAATATCTGATTCAGCATACATACTCGAGTTTATCCAATTCACAAACATCTACTTGTAAACTGCTAGAGGTTGCATCAATGTGACAGCATTGAAGTACGAGAATGACAGAAACGGAACAAGAATCTTTTATTTCACTCTTTAAAATCAATGAACAGAGAGCAACCCATAAAAAGAACCAAAAGTGAAGCAAAAAGAACTCTCAACTCACCCTAAGCCCAAAGGCTAGCAAACAAACAACCAATACCTAAAAGATCTCTGTTCATATGTTTCAAGGAATATAAATGGATGATAAGTATGGTTAAGGCTCGTTTATTCAAAGAAAGATAGTCACGAGTGTTCAACCAAATTGTCAAATACAGAACCTGCGCAGCAAGAGTGTGCAGAAATGTCCAAGTAGCCCTACCGAGCTCCTCTTTAGCTACAGGACCTGTAGACTTTTCCTGAAAGTTCAGAATTTGGAGTAAGTTTGGTGTAAACTGTAAGAGTTGCAAATGTTCGTATCAAAAAAAATCTATATTGCAATGAAATGAAGATGGGTTCGCATAATTACATATGAAACCCTCTTCGATGAGTGTTTAAAGGTGAAACTTTGAGCAAGGAAACCTTGAAATTTGGAAAAAAGTTATCAAATTTCCAACCATTTGTTTTGTAACAAAGCCAAGAGAGACGATTTCTGAAGCGAAGAAAGGTGCTAGAAAACGAGGCCCAGGAAAGGGTTTCATTGGGGAATTTCATCGAACACGTTGCTGGTGATCATAAGCAGGTTTCAAACAAACCCGAAAACTAATTGAAACCGGATCAGATTCAAGAAAAGATTCGTACTTTGAGAGGACTCTTCTGAAGAGTGGAACTATTTGTTGCGATAAGCGGGGAAGAGTCCAATGAGATGGGGTTTTGGATTGTGGATGACGAAGGAGGAGTAATTTTGATGCCGATGAAGTTGGAGAGATGAGTTTGGACGCAATTTGATAGTTTCTCGAAGGTCTGGAGAAGAGGCTGCCATGGGTTCTCACTCATTCTTTGTTTTTGTTCCTCGGAGAATCACAAGAGACAAAGAACAATTGTAGTGAGAGAGAGATGGTGGAGACTTGGAGACCGTTGCTTTCCTTTTTGTCTTAATTTTTTCTTTTTTTTGATATAGACCATGACTGAGTATTATTTATTTGCAGCAAAAAAGAAAATAATTGTAAAGATAATTTCCAAATTTTGTATGTCATGACTATAATTCCTTTTTTTTCATATACTAATTTTTTTATCATTACTAAACCTAATTAAATAACATGAATAAAACATCAACTTAAAAATTAATCCATATACATCTGACTTAAATCATTTGAAGTTTAAAGATAAATTTATGCTCATTTTAATTCGGTATCATAATCAAAATTAATTTTTTGTTACGGTATCATGATTAAAAAGAAACTTAAGACCGGCTATAGAACGGTATCATGATTAAAATTAAATTAATTCGGTATCATGATTAAAATTAAATCTTTGTGGAAGTTTTCATCAATATCATGTCGCTCATCACTGGCTTTGTTGCAATAACCCAACTTAACTATCAAACGTTAGGAAAAAACGATTTGTGGTTAATCATTGTGTTGATCCTAGGGATCACTAAGTGTATTTAACAGATGATGAGAATGATTAGAGATGATTTCGGGGTGAGATTTTCGTATAATAAGAGTGATTTAGCTCGGGGAGGAAGAGAAAGTGTCAGCTCGGAGCCGTGAAAGGTATTTGTAAAGAGAGAATAATTAGCGTTTCGAACTAAGTCTGGAAAGAGTCCAGTTCGGTGCTTTTAATAATGTTACAGCGAACTCGGTAGAGAGACAAGTGTATTAAAGTAGAGAGAGAGAGTAATAAATTTCCGGTCCCCTCATAAATGATCTATGGGGAGTATTTATAGCGGGAGCCAGGAGACGAGTTTCCTCCAAATTGGGACGACGTGGCAGCTTCGGCGCATCTCGCGGGTATGGGGTCTCGAGCCGTGCGTCCGAACCACTCCGCGGCGAGTGATGATGGTCCTTCGCCGAGCTACTTGCGCATATAGGTTACTGTAGACGACCTGCTACTACACGTGTCGTATCCTGCTTGGTTCCGGGTACTGTAAATCGGCGCAGTGATGATGACGATTTAGGCGGGGTCATGCTGACTGGACTGATGACTTTTGGCTGGGCTTTATCGTCTTACTATGGGCTTTATTATTGAGGATAGGCCTAGCTAATTGGGGGTTCTAAGCCAACCTCCAACAATAGGCCCCCCAGTTCGGTGTATGAGAGGTTGTTGAATGCGCCGAACTCGTGGTGTCGATTAGCTTGGCCCATCGCAGGTCGGGAGAAGGAGTCGCCGGTACAGCTTCTTCTGAGCCAGGTGGTGGGGACGCACGAGTGTCTCATGAGGTTGAAAGATGTATATGGATTGACACCTCCTCCGGAAGTCTTAGAGAAGCTGAAGAGCGACGAAGCCGACTTTAGAGCCCAACTCGAGAGGATTGATTATCCCGATCTTACTCCGGACGATCTCTGCCTCCCAAATGATGCCCCTCTGGTGATTCGTGCTGACGCTGCTCTGCCCGTGTACGTGGTACAGAGGACCGGGGCCGGCCAGACGTCAGTTGCTCCCGAGGCGGCGCCGAGTTCGTCTGCGGTGCCTGGCCAACGCGTGGTGCCTTCCGTGCCAGACTCCTCGGACCCTGATTCGTCCTCAGGAGGTCGAGGTGGAGCGGCGGAAACGACCCGGCCTTTTCGCGGTCAATTCGGGACGAATGCGCGGATGCTGAGCCCGGAGGATGCTAGGGACTTGCGTGCTGATGAAGCTTGAGCTCTTTCTCCCCCCCCCCTCTTTTTTTTTTGGGTTGTAGGCCGAAGTGCCAAGATTCTGATGTAGGCCTTGTGCCGTTTATACATATTTAGAAATTTAATGGAAAATTTCACTTCTGTACAATGCGAGATTGAGTTCGGCTTATATGTCAGAAATTGTATTATGAAAGCGAGTAGCTAGCTCGGCTGAAAACACTTATAGGTTGTGTGTTGCGCGATGCAGATTGGAATCTGGCTAAAGACACTTAATAGTTTGTGTGTCTATAGATGCGAGTCGGAACTCGGCTGAAACACTTATTGGTTTGTGTGTTTAGGGATGCGAGTAAAGACTCGGCTATATTTGAGCTCTGAAGCAGAATTTAGAGAAATATTATTTTTTATTAATTATAGCTGTGCCCGGGTTGGGCTGCCTACGTACCCTTCCGAAGAAGGGATCAAGCCAGTCGTAGTTCGGTTATTTTTACATTGGTAGGTTTGGATTTTCGAGGTCGGGAGCTGAGTGCCGAGATGTGCCTAGTAGTAGAATCGCTTGAGATTGGCTGCGTTCCATGAGTGCGGGATTGCGTCGCCTGCCATAGTAACGAGCTCGTACACACCGGGTTTGACGATTTTTGCGATGAGGTAGGGGCCTTCCCATCTGGCTCCGAGCTTGCCCGCGTTTATCTCCGCTGTGTTTTCGAAAACTTTTCGCAAAACCAGGTCACCTTCTGTGAAGAATCGGCCTTTGACCTTTTTGTTATAATACTTGGAGGCGAGCTGCTGGTAATTCTGCATGCGAAGCAAAGATTGGTCGCGATCCTCCTCGGCGAAATCGAGCTCGCTGCGGATCATGTTGCTGTTGAGGTCGGGGTCTTGTGTGAGCATCGAGCGGCGGATTGTGGGGAGTCCGACCTCTGAGGAAGCCATTGCTTCCATGCCGTGCGACAGACTGAAGGGAGTTCGTCCTGTTGCGCGCCGAGGTGTAGTTCGATGAGACCATAGGACTCCATCGAGCTCGTCTGCCCATAGACCATTTTTTTCGTCTAGTCGTTTTTTGAGGCCGTCCAAGATTGTTTTGTTTGTTGCCTCGGCCTGCCCGTTTCCTTGCGGGTACCTTGGGGTAGACTTGCTCAGTCTGATCTTCCATTTTGCACAGAAGTCTTCGAAAATGATCGACGTGAACTGGGCGCCGTTATCCGTAACGATCTCGTAGGGCAGACTGTGGCGACAGATGATAAATTTCCATACGAACTTGCGGACGTCCTCGGCGGTGATCCGAACGTAGGATTCAGCTTCGACCCATTTGGTGAAGTAGTCTGTCATGACAAGGAGGAAACGCTTTTGGCGGGATCTTGGCAGCGGTCCCACGATGTTCATGGCCCAACGCATGAATGGGTAGGGCGGTGATGCCGTGGTGAGTAGCTCGGTGGACGAATGAATCATGGGGCCGTGGCGTTGGCATTTCTCGCACCGGGCTGTGAACTTGTTGCAGGCCTCGACCATTGTTGGCCAGTAATGTCCTTGGTTACGGATCCGAGGTGCAAGAGTTCGGCCGGTACAGTGGCTTCCTCCAGCGCCTTCGTGCATTTCCTTGGTGACGTCGATTGTTTCGTCTCCGTGGAGACAGCTGAGCAGGGCGCCAGTTTTGCTCTACCGAAATATGTTTCCGTCGGTCTGGAAATACTTGGCGGCTTTCTTCTTTAATCGCCGAGCCGTCCAGCGGTCGTCAGGGACCGTCCCGCTGATGATATACGACAGGATGTTAGCTCGCCAATCTGGTTTAACGGGCTCGGGCGGGGGAGGTGGCAGGTTCTCACCGTCCTGGGCATCCTTCTCTTCGATTGGGTCATCGGCGAGGAAATCGTTGATGAGGCAGATCCCCTTTGGGAGCTCTATGCTGGGGGAATCGATGCTCTCGACGGGGATTACTCGGCGCTGAGTCGTGTCCGAGGTGGTGGCCAGAGCGGCTAGGGCGTCTGCAGAAGTATTATCCCCTCGGGGAATCTTGTTGAGATGAAATTAGAACTCGGAGGCCAGGTCCTGGACAACCTTGAGATAGGCTTCCATGCGGTCGTTCTTGGCTTCATACTCGCCACTGAAAATTGGTTTGCGACGAGCTGGGAGTCGCAGTATGTTTGGATCTTTCTGACCCCGATCTCCTTTGCCAGTCGCAGGCCGGCTATCAGGGCCTCGTACTCTGCCTCGTTATTCGATGCCTGGAATGCTAACCGGAATGACTCTTCTAGCACCTCGTGGGTCGGTGATTCCAAGCGGATGCCGACGCCAGAGCCATGCTTTGAGGCCGAACCGTCGACATGAAGGCTCCATTTCTCATCGGGTGCTTCGCCGGTTAGCTCGGGAGCGAGTTCGACGAGGAAGTCTGCCAATACTTGGGACTTCGCAGCGGTCCGCCCTCGATAGTCGATGTCGTATTCGCTGAGTTCTACCGCCCACTTCGCCATCTTTCCCGACTGACTCGGGCTGTGAAGGATTGTCCGCAGAGGATGTGTAGTTAGGACGGCGACAGTGTGAGATTGGAAGTAGGAGCGGAGCTTCCGAGCTGCTGTTACGACGGCTAGCGCCAGTTTTTCTATAGTCGGGTACCTGCTCTCGGCTCCATCCTGGAATTTAGAGACGTAAAAAACCGGCTTTTGCTCTCCTCGGTCTTCTCGAACAAGGACACCGCTTACAGCCGAGGTGGACACGGCGATGTATAGATACAAGGTTTCTCCATCTTCGGGCTTGGCTAGGACAGGCGGAGTCGAGATATATTCCTTGAGTTGCTGAAACGCCAGCTCGCACTTGTCGTCCCATTCGAACTTTTTGTTTCCTCGGAGCAGTTGATAAAAGGGCACACATTTATCAGTGGAACGCGAGATAAATCGGTTGAGGGCGGCAATTCTTCCGGTCAGGTGCTGGACTTCGCGAGTGTTCTTTGGTGACTGCAATTCGAGGACGGCCTGGATTTGCTTCGGGTTAGCCTCTATCTCGTGCTGAGTGACTACATAGCCGAGAAATTCTCCCGAGGTGACGCCGAAGGTGCACTTGGCGGGGTTGAGCTTCATGCCGTACTCGTTCAGAGTTTTGAAGCACCTTTTTAGGTGACCTACGTGATCGCCTGCCACCATAGATTTGACGAGCATGTCGTCTATGTACACCTCCATTGTGCATCCGAGCTGGTCGGCGAACATCTTGTTTACAAGGCACTGATAGGTGGCTCCGGCGTTTTTGAGCCCAAACGGCATGACCTTGTAGCAGTAGGTTCCGCGGTCTGTGATGAATGTTGTCTTCTCCCTATCGTCAGGGTGCATGAAGATTTGATTGTAGCCCGAGAAGGCGTCCATGAAAGAGAGTAGCTCGTTCCCCGCTGTCGCCTCGACGACCTGGTCGATTCTTGGAAGGGGGAAGCAGTCCTTCGGGCAGGCCTTGTTGAGGTCGGTGAAGTCCACACAGACTCTCCATTTGCTGTTTTTCTTTTTGACCACGACCGGGTTTGCGAGCCAATCCGGATACTTCAGCTCGGTGATTTGCCCGGCTGCCGTTTGCCTATCCACCTCGTCATTCATTGCTTGAGCGCGCTCGGCGCCTAACTTTCGCCTCTTCTGCTTGATAGGCCGGAAGGTCGGGTCGACATTAAGTTCATGGCTGCATATGGCCGGGTTGATGCTGGGCATGTCGCTGGTTGACCAAGCGAAGCTCGAGACATTCTGCTTGAGGAACCCGATGAGCTCGGTCTTGATGCTTTCTTTCAGGTCGGCCCCGATACCAACGCAGCGGTCGTTGTGATCGGGATCGATGTTTACTTGGACGATGAGATCTCGGAGAGGACGATCTGCTTGGCTTGGTTCCCCCGGGAGCTCGGGTCCGACGACGTTGCAGGCAGGAACTCCGTTGCGGCTTATCGTGGCGCAGAGTTGAGTACGGGCGGCGTTGCGGAGCTTGTGCTCGATAATAAAGCACGAGCGCGAGATCCTCTGGTCGCTCCGGACTGTGAATGTACCGGCCTGGTTTGGGAACTTGAGGCACTGGTGGTAGGTCGAGGTGACTGCCTTCATCGAATGCAACCAAGGAGTTCCGAGGATGATATTGTATATGGCTGGCCGGTCGACGACGGTGAATTTGACTATTTTTGTTACCCGACCTACGTAGACCGACAGCTTGATCGTCCCTATCGATGTGATTGTATCTCCTGCGAAGCCGGTCAAGGGAGTGTGGGTTGGCTTCATCTCGACGCCGTGTAAGTCCATCTTCTCGAGGGCTTCCTTGAAGATGAGATCTACCGAGCTGCCCGTGTCGACAAGTACCCGAGTTACGTTGCAGTCTGCCACGCGAATTTGGATGACGAGGGGGTCGTTGTGAGGTTGGTCGACGCCCTCAGCGTCCTCCTCGGAGAACGTTATTCCCCTACCACTTGTGTCCTGAGCGTTGGTTGCTCTGATCTTTGCCACCCACATCTCTGTAGGGGCAGACTTCCACTCGTGGACTTTGATCGAGCGAACCGAATCGTTGCAGGACAGGAGACCGCCCATGATCATTCCGATCATTGTCCGAGCCAGCGGTGGGGACGCCTGTCTCCGAGGTGCGACCTGCTGTTGCTGTTGTTGTAGTTGTTGTTGTTGTTGTTGTTGTTGTTGTAGTTGTTGGACGGGCTGGACTCTGTCGTTCTCGCGAGAGGGAGAGCGCTGGCGGTGATTATCTTGCTGAGCTCGGTTGTCTTGACGACGCCGGTTATCATTTCGACCTCGGCCGCGTGGTTGCTGCTGGTCGGGGACTCTAATTCCCCCCTTCTGGTACTGAGCGAGGAGGGCTTCCTGAAGTTTGCGGCACTGCTCGATTGTGTGCCCCTTCAGCTGGTGGTACTCGCAGAACGCCTGGTAGTCTCTCGTGGCGGGAGCGGCGGCTCGTTCTTGGAAGACCTGGGCCGGGGACGGTGCCTGGGTTGGGGGCGGCGCCTCGACGGTGCGATACCATTTGTTTGATGGATGAGGCTGATGATAGTACTGCTGCGATGAGGTGGGCACGACCATCCCAGGTCGGTTATCTACGTGGAAGACGGCTGGAGCTTCTTCGACGGGACATGAGGTCGGCGCGTCGCTGATGAGAAAAGTTGCGGCCTGCCTGCGTTGGTATTCCTCGTCGTAGTGCTGGCGGGGTTCGTGGTATTCGTCCTGAGCTTTTTCCTTTTGAGGTGGATTTTTTTGGGAAGCGAGCTTCCTAAGACTTGCCATCTCCTCCTCGATTTCAATATGTAGCCCGGCGCGGTGTAATGCGTCTTCCAGAATGTGCGGCGCATTGAGCTTTAGTTCGTCCTTGAAGGCCGAGTCGAAGTGGAGGGTTTTCCTCAGGGCCGGGATGGCGGAATCGTCCGATACTGAGGCGCGGGAGGTCGTCGCTTTGAATCGCTCAATGAACGACCGGAGAGATTCTTTCGGTCCCTGGCTCAAGGCCCAGAGATCGGCGGTTGAAGCAGAGCGCTGGATAAATATAGAGTAATGTTTGAGGAAGGCGGTCGAGAGCGCCTTGATGCTATCGATCGAGTGCGTTTCCAGCCTGGAGAACCAAGTCAGGGCGGGGCCGACCAGGTTTTCCACGAAGAGTTGGCAGTGTCCGGCCTCGCGCTCCTCGGGCGTGAAGTGAGCTCGTCCCATGGCAATGGTGAATGCCGTTAGATACTGTGTGGGATCGGTATCTCCGGCGTATGGTGGGAGCTTCACTTTGCTGACGTGGCAAAAAGGAGTGGAGGCGATTCGGTGCGTGAACGGTGTGTTTTGCGTCTCCTGCAAGACACGATCTATTTCGGGGGCCGAACTCGTGGCTCGATGGACCTTGGAGTTCATCTCGCAAATTTTCGCCTTGATGGCCTCGATCTCCGCGTCGCGGTCTCGTTCTGCGGCCATCTGTCGGAACGCCTCCGGGCTAGAATGCTGAGGGAGTATTTCGGCCGAGCGACTTGCCAACTGGGCGGACCTCTGACTTGGTCCGGCTGACTCGGTTGGGGAGTCACCGAAGAGGTTTCTTTGCAAGAGTAGTACTTCTGAGCGATGAGTTTCCTCGAGATCACGCTCAACCGAGGATCTAGGATTCTACGGTTGGTTTGCGTGGGCTCCGCGCCCTGCCGTGAGCTCGGCAAACCTTCGGTCAGTTTGGCGGGTCATCTCGTCCATTCGGTCGAGCAAGGAGTGAAGCAGAGGAGCCAGGGCGTGGTCTCCGCTTGCCGGAGTGGTCCGTTCGGCTGGAGCCTGCAGGGTGACACGTCTCGGACTTGTTGGTAACGCCATTGGTTCAGGGATTTGGTGGGGAGTGTTGCTTTCCAGTTCGGACTCCAGGGGGAGCGGCGGTGCTGGTAGCTGCGGTGCTGGCACTCCGGTCTCTGTTGGTATGGCGGCCTCCTTAGGGTGGACAACCGACGAGGGCGGCGTGAGCACTGCTATTGTCGTGGTTGTTGACTTGGCTGTCGCTAGTGATGATTTTGACATTCCTGAGGTTGAGGGCGGTGTTTCTGCCATTTCCAAATCTTTCTTGTGCGTGTAAAAAATCTCTAAACCCCCTCCTTCAAGCGCCAATTGTTGATCCTAGGGATCACTAAGTGTATTTAACAGAATATGAGAATGATTAGAGATGATTTCGGGGTGAGATTTTCGTATTATAAGAGTGATTTAGCTCGAGGAGGAAGAGAAAGTGTCAGCTCGGAGCCGTGAAAGGTATTTGTAAAGAGAGAATAATTAGCGTTTCGAACTAAGTCTGGAAAGAGTCCAGTTCGATGCTTTTAATAATGTTACAGCGAGCTCGGTAGAGAGACAAGTGTATTAAAGTAGAGAGAGAGAGTAATAAATTTCCGGTCCCCTCATAAATGATCTATGGGGAGTATTTATAGTGGGAGCCAGGAGACGAGTTTCCTCCACATCGGGACGACGTGGCAGCTTCGGCGCATCTCGCGGGTATGGCGTCTCGAGCAGCGCGTCCGAACCACTCCGCGGCGAGTGATGATAATCTTTCGCCGAGCTACTTGCGCAGATAGGTTACTGTAGATGACCTGCTACTACACGTGTCGTATCCTGCTTGGTTCCGGGTATTGTAAATTGGCGCAATGATGATGACGATTTAGGCGGAATCATGCTGACTGGATTGATGACTTTTGACTAGGCTTTATCGTCTTACTATGGGCTTTATTATTGAGGATGGACCTAGCTAATTGGGGGTGCTAAGCCCACCTCCAACACATTGGCCTAGGGACTGTAACGGGATTAATCTGTCTAGTCCCTACTCTTTTCTTCTACCTTGGCTGGTTCTCTAAGTTTACCTTGACCTACGTTTTTATACTCCTATTTAGTTTCCCTGAGAAGACCGTGTTTGTTGCCATGGTTTCAAAGTTTTTAGCTTCCTTCTAGAGTTTTGTTGTTTTCTGTTTCGTGTTGTATTAGAGTTTCTGAAACTTAGACAGCAAATCGATGTGTTAATCTTATATCTTTTGATAATTTAGTACTTTTGCTCAGATTCTTATTCTCTATTTTGTCCCCAAGAAAGAATTTTTTTTTTTTATTTTCAACATTTCTTATTCACCACAAACGGCTACCAGTTGGAAAATTTACAAAATATTTCTTGAAACTAGTTAGATCCTTATGATCCATCTGAACAATGGAAAACGACTTTTCCTTCCCATGGTTCTAAATTTGTCCATCTTATTATCAAATATCTATGCTAATGTTCTGCTCCATTAAGTTGAATGCCATTAGTTTCCTCGTGTCCTTTCCTCTTCCTCGGCCTTAATCCACGCAGCCTGTAAATGAGAAAAAAACACTCAAATGATAAATTTGTTTAAGGGATAAAAAAATAAATTGTTTGCAAATTAGCAAGAAACGAAAAACTAATTACCTTTTCTCTTTCAAGTTTTGACAGAGTCGGGCGAATAGCGTTCCCAAGGTCAATACCACCCCAAGCTTCTTGCAATTCTCTGTCCCTTGCTTGTCTTCTGGTTAACAATGGTGTTGCTGTCTCTATCTTGTCGCTTTCAGGTTTCCTTTTAAGCTTGTTAACTGTTTGGTACAAGCTTGAGTCACCAAGTCCTAAACCACCCCAAGCTTCTAGCATTTCTTTGTCCCTCGCTTGTCGTCTGGTTAGAACCGGTCTTTTCTCTTCTCCCAAATTCTCAGTAGCTTCTGATTTTTTGCTTTCAGGTCTCTTTTGGTTATTGTTCTTCAACTCCCCAAGGCCTATACCACCCCAAGTTTCTTCTATTTCTCTATCCTTCAATTGTCGTCTGGTCAGAGTCGGTTTTGCCAGCTTCATACTTTCCGGTTCCTGGTTGTGATTTTCCACAGCTTGGTTCAAGCTCACCTCCTCATCGTTGGTCCTTGAATTCTCCTTCTCTTCTACTTCAGCTTCGGTCACTATGCTATCTGCTTTAAACCTCAGCTTCTCCTTCTCTAGCTTTGGAACATGTTTCACCAGAATTTTATCCAAACTCTCATAATCAGACTCGCTTTTTGCTGCCTGATTTCTCTGTGGGATCCTCCGATTTCCATAAACTGCCTCTGACGCAATTGTTTCTCTTTCCAATCTGTGAACCGAGATCTTGTCTAGGCTTTCTTCTTGACCTTCAGCTTTCTTGTTCAAGTCAATATTTTCTTTTTCCTGTTCTTCTGTCAACAAACATGAACTTTTGTCAACTGTTTTAATTTTTCTAGCATCAAGATCTTCTTTGTTTTTCTCCTTTGCTTCTTGGACTTCTTTCTCTAGCTTGGAGACATGTTTTACCATACAACTAGCTAGGCTGGGAACCTCAGGCACACTAGCTGCTCCAGTATCTTGTTTTTCCGGTTTCTTCACTTTCTCATACATGTTTCCGCAGTTCCTTTTAGTTTCTTCAACATCCTTCTCCAATCTTGAAACATGCTTTCTCACTAGTAAACTTTCCAAGTCCGGGATTGGATCCAATGGCGTTTTGTTTCTGCTTGAGTTCTTCTGGTACGTCAAAGGATTCACTCCTGCGTTCTTCTTGGCTTCTTCAATCTCTTTCTCAAGCCTAGAAGAATGTTTCACAAGGATGCTTCCCAGATCTGAAACAGTATCACTGGCAACACCTTGAGGAACCTTTCTGGCTTTGTCAGATACGTCCTTTGAAGCCCTTTTGGCTTCAGAGACTTCTCTTTCAAGTTTGGTCATGTGCTTGACTAGATACTTGTCCAAACTCGGAATCTCTGTCTCTTTACCATCCGTTGTTGTTTTTCCTTCCATTAATGACCCAAACTTAGAATCTCTTCTCGATCTTGTATACATTGAAGAAGAATTCCCATGATCTGACACAGTTGGATCGATATTTGTGGTCTGCAGCCTCTGGTGTCCAGCTTCAGCCAAGGCCTCACTTAAACCACAAGTGGCAACTATTGAGGCAAGACTTGAAAGTTGATCTTCTTGTAAGCCCTGAAGCCTTTCAAGCATCATATCTACTAGTTTCTCCCTGCTAAACTTCCCAAACGACTGCCGCCTCTTGTCTTTTCGCTGTCTTGTTTTGAAAGATGACTCCTCACATTCAGCCACTTCTTCATCAACCTTGTGTAGAATGCTGAGTTCAGAGTCAGACTCTGTTTCCCATTCTGAAGACATCTCAGTGATTTCATGAGTATCACGCACATCAGGATTCTCACTGATTTTCCTGAGAAGATCTTTAATCTCTGCTTTACTGAGAGCGGGACAATTTGCAAGCTTAGCAAATGCAGTTTTAACAGCAGCTGCTACTTCTTTATCAACATCAAACGCAGTTTCAAAAGACGCTGAAACGGTATGAGTAGGAGAACCCCCTCCATGTGTTCCTGATGTTTTAATTCGATATTGCTTCCTTGAGCTATTTGGTTTATCATGCATTATCACTCCCAAAGCAGACGCCGCTTCAAAAGCTTCCACTGCAGCTTTTTCTGCATTCTCCAACAAAGTTTCTGCATCTAAACTCGGGATCCTATCAACCGTGAAGAGAAAAAACTATAGTTAAGAAGCTAGAGAGGTACCATAAAAATAATCTTCCTGGATGCTAAAACCTTTGAATTACCTTGCAGCTCGAAGTATCCTACACCAGGATGCTTCAACCAGAGCAGCCTTGCGGAGCTCCATGGCCTTACCTGCAGCCTCTCTCACAGCCATTTGTTCTCTTACGATTTTGCAGTAGTGTGGATTTGAGTCGCCTAGCGTCTCATCAAGAGTCTGATTCATTCCACCAACCTCCTATACACAACACCGTAACACAACTTCAATATTCCAGAACTGACAAAAGTATTGTTACCAATCATTGAGACTAATATAATATAACTAAAATGAAATCTTTACCTGTAGCTTCTTTATCTTCCTATTCAAATATGAATCCCCCTTTCTGCGAGGGAACCAGCCAAGAGGCGAGGTTTTACGCTGAGAGGACCTCTTTGACTGTGATTTTCTAAGAGCCGATGTCTCTCTTGGTGATTGTGATTTTCTGAGAGCCGATGTCTCTCTTGGTGATTTATTCTGCATTTGTCCAGAGATTTGGTATATTAAAATCAAAAACGAATATCATAGAGCTAAATTTCATGGAAATTGATACTTAAGAACCAAAAACAGACTTAAAAGTCGAACAGAGACACTTTAATTAGTGAAGATATCAAGTTCAAGCAAGTTTGGATGTTTAGGCAAATCGCTAACGTCTTGGTATATAAATCATAAATGAACTGATTTATCAAGCGACGAACATCCCAGAAACCTAAATCCCGTAAGCTACATTCGATTCCACTACGAAAGCCTAAATTACCAAACCCTAATTAACGGGAAGAAACTTCAATCCAGTGAAACTCGAAACATCAGACGGCAAAACCAAAAATGAAAATAACCGGAACGAAGTCAGATCTCAAATCGAATCAGAATCCTACCTGCCCAGATTTCGAATCGGAGGAAGAGACTTTAAAAGGATCGGAAACTCCAACGCCGTTTTTCTTTTCAGAGACTGAAAGACATCCCAAATCCAAGCAACCGAGGTCCATGGCGGATTTGATCATATTCTCAATATGGTTGTATCAAATTTTAGCGAAGAAAAAGATTCAGAGAAGCGAAATACAGTATTTAGAGAAAATCGATTCGATTCGAGTTGAGAGAGGGAGAGAAGAAGGAGTTTCTTGGTGACGTTCTCTCTTTTATTTTTTCGAGTTTTGGGGAAAATATACGAATAGGGAAGTAGCCGTTACAAAGGGTCCGGGATATGATTTTTTTTTTTTTATTGACTATTCTCACTTTTTTCTCTCAACGGTTCGTTTTGAGGCGTTCGATGGAACTATCTCATGTGTGCGGGTGCACAGTAGTAACACTAGTCTGAATCGCTTTGGTCTGACGTGGCCACAAGAGAATATTCCTCTGCTCTGTGGATTCTCTTTTTGTTCGTAAATTTTGTTTCTTCAACTTCAAAGATTGTTTTCGTAGTCTTTTTTTATAGGTTAGGTTAGAACTTTGTTTTTTTTTTGTCGACAACAGAGAACTTTGTGTAACTTTGTCTTATCCATTTGCAAGTAGAAGTATTCCCTCCGTTTCACAAAGAGTGGCGTTTTAATGTTTTATTTTTGTTTCACAAAGAGTATCGTTTTATATTTTTAATGCAGAATTTTAAATAATATTCCAGTTTTGATTTCATTTATTTAATGTATTAATTAGAGAAAAAAAGTTATCTAATGCATTAATGAAGGACAAAATAGTATTTTTAATAGTTTTCTTAATAAGTGTGAAAAATGTCAGAATTACACTCTTTATAAAAATGTCAGAACAACATGATATTTTTTTATATAAAAAAAAGCATAATTATACAAGTTTTATTTTTTGGTTTAACAGAATTATACAAGTTGAGAAATACAATATTATACAAATGGATCATGATGAGTCACTGCAGCTTTACTTAATTGTTCGCAATCACCACCATCGCAGTTTTCTGAGCCACAACGGTTGACTCATGGCACGACGAATCTAACTGTTTAGGTAAACGACGTCGGTTCATCAAGTCAAGGATGTGCTCTTCCATAGCGACTGCTTTAAGCCAAGCGGGTCTCGACTTCATCTTCTCGACCCATGCAGCTACATTGGGACGTGAATAGATCAAGTTTTTCAATTCTTCTTCTTCCGTGTTTAACAAGTACTGAATCGGTGGAAGATGATGAAGATCTGCTAAAGTGAAACTTTCTCCGGCTAAGTATGGAGACTCGCCTAAACGAGTCTCGTAGATGTTTAGAATCTCTGATAACTTCTCTTTGCCTTCTTGAACCGATGTGAAGTCTGTGGCTAAACCTTGATATGGTTTTATGATGAGTTCTTTGATGAGAGTCGATGCCACAGGAAGAAACTGATTCGTGTCTACTTCCATCCACATTGATATGATAGATCTCTTTTTGGGATCATCTGGTAATAGGTTTGTTCCTTGGTCTTTGTATTGTTCCGCTAGGTATCGTGTGATCGCCTTTGATTCTATATGCATAGTTAAAAAAAAACATGGATTAAATGTTAAGTTTCATTCCAAAACATATTTGACTCTGTACTTTGCTATATTATAAGCATCCATTATAGTTGACCCTGATTTATATCACAGTGAAGTGACTCGAAACATATTCTTAAAATGAGTCATTTGGTTAGTCTTCATGATAAGAATTTGATTAGAATTTGGTATTATTTCTTATCCTCAAAACAAATTAGTTTAATTCGTAGTGATCATTGGTCACCAATCAAATCCAAAATATAAATGAAGTTGTAGATCTTGTAGAATATAAAGACAAGTACCAAAAAGTTTGAGATCTCCATCTTCAAGAACCGGAACTTGACCAAATGGCTGAAAATAAAGAGACAAGTCATACAAAGTACAAACAAAACTACAGATATTAATGAAGTAAGAGTTTAAAGAGTTGTACGTTAAGATTAGAGAGAAAAGATTTGGTTTTGGCAATGTTTTTAAAACCCGCTGACCGAACCAGGAAAGCTTTTGGGTCATGGGTTAGTATGGTTAGACCAAGTTCAACCGGGTTTGATAAAATTTTTCAAATAATTATATATGGATTTAAAAAAAAAAACCAAAAGAAGTATAGAAGAGTTATGATTTAGAAACCTTTTTTTTGTCAAATATTTAGAAACCTTATCTTTTATTTTTAAAGTAAAAATAAATAAACAAAAATCAAATTGACTTGTTACCTCTTAAAAAACGTAAAAAAAAATATGATTTAAGTCTTTTTTAGTTGAACTCGGTTTAATACGGTTTATCGATTTATCTAATTTCCGGTTTTTGACGGTTCAATCCGGTTTTTAACTCAACCCGGCTACACTTCCGGTTCGTGGTCCAACCTGGTCTGACCACCGGTCCGGTCTGGGTTTAAAAACACTGGAATAGACTAAAAAACCAGTATGGAACATCCGAAGATGAAGCTCCATTGTGGCTTTATCTTTGCAGGTTGGTCAGCTATCTTTGGTCTCTATGAAAAAGAACTTGACTTCGAGCTTGTCTTCATAGATTGGCTTGCTGGTGAATCCAAAACCAGTGTTTTTAAACTCGGACCAGACCGGCGGTCAGACCAGGTTGGACCACGAACCGGAAGTGTAGCCAGGTTGAGTTGAAAACCGGATTGAACCGTCGAAAACCGGAAATTAGATAAATCGATAAACCGTATTAAATCAGTATTTTTAAACTCGGACCGGACTGGCAGTCAGACCAGGTTGGACCACGAATCGGAAGTGTAGCCGGGTTGAGTTAAAAACCGGATTAAACCATCAAAACCGGAAACTAGATAAATCGATAAACCGTATTAAACCGAGTTCAACTAAAAAAACTTAAATCATTTTTTTTTATGTTTTTTAAGAGGTAACAAGTCAATTTGATTTTTGTTTATTTATTTTTACTTTAAAAATAAAAGATAAGGTTTCTAAATATTTGAAAAAAAGGTTTCTAAATCATAACTCTTCTATACTTCTTTCGGTTTTTTTTTTAAATCCATATATAATTATTTGAAAAATTTTATCAAACCCGGTTGAACCTGGTCTAACCATACTAACCCATGACCCAAAAACTTTTCCGGTTCGGTCAGCGGTCCGGTTTTAAAAACATTGGTCTATTCACTTGATTGATGATTGAGTAAGATCGATTATCGAACTCGATCGTTTTTTATAGGTACGAGATCAATTTCCATCCATTGACTTTGAAAAAAATAAATCAATAATAGATAACCTTTCAGAGTTCTAAGAGTTCATGATTTTACAATTATCGATGTAATAGTTTTTTATAGAATAATATATTCTAGGTTAGTGTAAAAGAGAGGTAAAAAAAACTATTGGATCCCTAAATTTGATTTTTTGGACTTTTATGCTTAATAAATGTTTTAAATTAAATCATTTTTTGTGAACGTTTTTTGTAAATTTATTTATGAAAACAAAAAATACAATAAACTTGCTTGGATAATTTTGTTTTTTTTCATTTTATTTTGTATCAATGTAATTTTTATTATAGATTTTTAATTATTAGAAGACATGATTGGATCCTCAATCTTCGCCTCCCGTTCCTTCTAAGCTAGTCTTGATTGTGGTTTATCATCTTTATACTGTTAACTGTTAAGTGAAAAAAGGAAAGTAATTATTTTTGCTGATTTCTTTGTTTATCTACTTGACTAATTGCTCAGCCCGATTTTTATGAATCGAATTTCAGTGGAAAAAACACAAAAGTAAATTTTTAACCACTTGACTAAAAAACACTTCCTCAACGGCTCAGCCTATCAAATTTATTAGAGTTCATAAATAAATAATCTAATTGAGTATTAAATACGACTCATTAATTTAAATCTAAGTCAAACTTTATAGTAAATACTTGCAACTGGTACATCTATACTATTAACATGAGTGAACTAACTAATAATTATGCAATATTTATATTAGCATGTGTAATTATATTATGCAAATTAAAACAAGTGTAATTATTATACTCCTATAAGGTTAACATAACTTCTTTCATGTTTTACAGAGGGCTCTAGCCAAAAGATAAGGAAGGTTATGCTTGTGTCCGTCAATGTCTTTATTAATTTTGTAAGCCGATTTTATAATTAAAAAAAAAACATATCTAATAGCTTAATTATGGGTTCGAATCCCCCCTCCCCTTCATACATGGTTGAACTTTCTTTCGACACAAAAATCAGGCCAACGTTAAATAAATAGTTAAAAGATGATATATTCTTCTTATTAGTATTTTTGAAAAAAGATTCCTAAAAATAATTCTCTTAAAATTTCTCTTTTTTACTAGATTAAGCTCTTGCTTAATTCTCCTTCACTATGTTTTTATTTCCAAAACTGAACGTATGCCTGTATTGTCATAGCTTGTATTGTTTTTTTGGCATTTTAATACTCTTTATTCAAAAAAAAAAAGAAACCAAAAATTTCCTCTTGTTAAATTTAGACATTACGCCAAAATCATTCAACTTTATTTTTTAACCAAAAGCATCATTCAATAATTTTATGTTTTGGAATAATTCAGAATAATAGTCTGAATTGCTTTGGTCTGATCGTGGCCACAATACATTATTGATTATAATAATGTATTCCTCTGCTTTATGATAGGATTAGAACAAAGCCAGATATCCAGATTTTTTAAGGTATCTGGATCCGCATCTGTATCTGTCGGAAAATCAATTCTACTATTCGAATTCGGATCCAAAAACTCTGGATATCCAGTTTGAACCGAATATTTATGGATATCCGGTCGAGTATTCGGTTTTGTTGATCTTTAAAAATAAATCTTCAAATTTTAAAAAATCATATATATATAAAAAAGGATTTCACTCTCTCCCTATTGGGCCACTTGGCACCTTCTTAAAATTTTTTTTTTATTTTGTAAAATAATTTTCATCTTTTTTAATTTAACACAAATTGATATACAGCTACAAATTATTATTCTTATGTCGTTACGTCTAATTGATTCAACTAAATGAATTAGTATCCAGCTACAAATAATTAAAATTTGTATTTATTTTTGAATGAGAAATGAAATGTATAGTACTAATTAAATATACAAATAATTTAAATCTGTTACATATAAGAATAATTAGAAATAATGACCCCTCCACCTCAAATGTCGTCCACATTAGCTCACAAATTTATTCCTCATTAAACAGAGAACTTAAATACACCAATATTCAACTTTGTGAAAAAACAATAGCATTTAAAATATATTTTACTTGGCACTCACATTTAAAAGTAAATAAAAAATATATTTTATTAACTACATAATTAAACCATATTAATTATAATCATTCAAACAAAATATGTAACATCTATGAAATCTTTCTCTTAAACAACAAAATATGAAATATATCAAATTATCAACAATACAGCAAATCCATAAATTAAAAACAGATTCAATTCAATCAAACAACTATTACCTTCACTAATATATAATCACAAATATATATAAACTATATTTGTATATTGAATATGATTTTTTATAGTTACTAAATTTAATAAAAAAAATCATCCCATGATGTATAAGTCAATTCAACAATATTTAAAGAAATCAACATAATTCTCTTTTAAACGGTTTTTAGAAAGCAAAATGCCACAATTGAAAGTCATTTAACTACATTTAGGTAAACAAATGTTTATTCTTATTGATGATGGGTATTTACTCCTATTGATGAGTATGTAACAATTTTGTTATGATGACTAAGAAATGTAAATCCCAAATTAAATTATTTTTAGGTTACAAATGTCAACAATTATTCGTATAATTATAATTTTCTACTCAGGGCAAGTCATCCATCATGTTTTGGAATAGAGTGAATCCAAACCTTAAACGGAGTATAAAAAACGCTATCGGCATCACTACGGAAGGAGTAATGAGTATGTATCTGGGACTCCCAGAACAAATATGCGGATCAAAGAAGAAAGTTTTCTCCTTCGTCCATGACCGACTCAGTAATCGGGTCAATAATTGGTCCGCTAGACTTTTATCTAAGGGTGGGAAGGAAATTCAGATAAAATCGGTAGCTCAAGCTATCCCTACTTACGTCATGTCGTGCTTCCTTCTCCCTAAAGGGATGACAGACAAACTTCGAAGTGCCATAGCTAATTTTTGGTGGAGCTCGAACAAAATAGTAGTGGAATCCATTGGATTGTTTGGATTAAGATTTGTATTCCCCAGGATATGGGAGGGCTGGGATTTAGGGATCTAAATGATTTTAATCTAGCATTGCTTGCTAAGCAGCTATGAAGACTCATCCAGTACTCTTGTTCTCTTCTGGCCCAGAGTGCTAAGAGGACGATATTACCGACAATCAGATCCATTAGAGGACTGAAAAGTCTACTCACCATCTTACGGATGGAAGAGTATGTTGGTGGGCAGACCGTATCTCCAAATGGGACTCAGGAAGACAATCGGGTCGGGACTTAACACCAGAGCCTGGAGTGAGCCGTGGATCCCCGATGACAGGGCTCGAGCTCCAAGAGCTGCCCCCCAGATCGACTTTCAGGAACCAGGAATGTTAGTTTACCATCTTATCCGTCAAGATACGAAGCAATGAGATGAGTCTCTCCTACGATTTCTTTTCCAACCTGAAGATGTCTCTCTTATCCTTGAGCTGAGACCTAGCTGAAACCGTATCCTAGATAGATATGCGTGGAACCATACTAAATCGGAGATATACTCGGTTAAATCAGGTTATGTGTTGATTAGAAGAATGAAGTTGGCTCAAAATTTGAAAGTCGTCACAGAACCGAGTATCACAGCCCTTCTAAGCTACGTTTGGAAGATTCGGGCGCCTGAAAAGATGAAGCATCTGATGTGGCAAGCTTTATCAGGATGTATTGCTACTTGCTAAAACTTGACCCACAAGCATATGGGATCGGATAAGCAGTGTCCCGCTGTGGGAATCCTGAAGAATATATTAACCACCTCCTGTTTTTATGTTCCCCGGCCTTACACTTCTGGGCGTTTTTGGACTTTCTGTCCCTTTCGGGTCTCTTTCCGAGCACTTCTATTTACCAAAATATGAGCTTCTTTTGGAATAAAAAAGAGATATGTATGACAGATCCACAAAAGGATTTTTATCCTTGGATCCTGTGGTATATTTGGAAAGCGAGGAATGACAAGATCTTCAGCGGGAAATAAACTTCTCCCGTAGATACCTTGATCCACGCCAAGATTGAAGCTGAAAGCTGGAAGACTGCGAACGAGCCGAAAGAAGATGAAGACGCTACAAATACGCCTACCCCCACTTCTTCGCTCCTAACCTCTCTTCCATATGGCCAGAGGCTTCCGATTTTTCAAGTGGATGCATCCTGGATAGGTAGCAGTCTGATTAGTGGGCTTGGATGGAGTCTAAAGGAGGAAAGGAGTGGTGAGGTTTTTGGCCTTCAGGGCTGTCGTTGAAGCCTCTCGGCTCTCTATGCCGAGTTGGATAGCCTCCTATGGGCTATGTCGTGTCTGATAAATAGAGGAGTCTTATCTGTATACTTTCAGTCTGATTGCTTGGATTTGGTAAGTATGACAGAATCGACATCGGATTGGCCATCCTTCTTATCAGAGTTGGAAGTCTTCCAAAACCTCCGAGAAAGCTTCGGGACCTTTATTCTTTCTCACATCCCCAAAAGTTTGAATATCCGAGCGGATAGCCTAGCAAAAGGAGCTCGAACGAAAGACATTATCTTTTCCCTAATCATTCATAATGAGGCAGTGGCGGGGGAATTTTCGAATCAACCTTTAAACGGGCCAATAATGATGTAATAATTGGATAATTGAAAAAAAAATTATAATTTTCTATTCATCCTATAAATAATCATTCTCTCATCTTTCTCAACTATATCTCAAATCTTTAAATATATTTAGCAGGTTATGTTCTTGCATGGTTTGAAAATCAATTTAAACGTATTGGTGGTAAGAGTTTGATTCTAAATTTTCTATTAGAACATATTGTTTCAATTTTAAATTTGTTTCTAACGTGTTACATATTTTACTTCCATATGTCTAATAAGATTTCAATGGCCACAATTTTTTTTTTTGCAGATTTCTCTATGAAGTTTCATAAGCCACTGATTCCAACATTCTCACAAGAAGGAAAAACTTTAATGGTTCTGAATAAGACACAAACTTCAAAGTTTGCATTCTAAAAGCATTTTGAGTAAGTGAAAAAAAAAACATTCTGAATACCCATCTCAAACATGTTTCTAATTTTTTCGGTAAAAAATCATTAGTTTGGTATTACTTTATTTTGTTGCTATATTATTATATATTGTTATAAGTTTATATTTAACAAATCAATATAAAGTGTTAATTGTAAAATTTATTGGTTTTAATTAACTCGAATATAATTTTAAATATATGATACAATTGTAGTCTATCTAATACATTTTTTGATATGTCAAAGATCATTCGTTCCTCACAATCACACCTTACAAACAATCATTGTATCATCATATCAATACAAAACTTTGCAATAAAATTATATGTGTATTTTTGTATTGTTAAGCCTAAATTGTATGGTTTAAGTCTCATATATTTAGTTTTGTAGCAAGATTTAATTTTCTATATGTTTAGCATAAATTTATTTTTATGAATAATATCATATGATATTTATTTTGTTATTTTTTTTTTTAATTTTAATATGTTTTAAGGCATTAAAAATATCTAATTTTTTAACTTATATTACTAAAAATCATATATATATATATATAAACAAAGAAATGTTTTCTCTATCTACCTATTAATCCTTATAAAATTTTATATTTCAAGATTTCAGTCTTCATATCATTTGCTTAAGTTAATTTTTGGATACTATTGTATAGTAATATGTTAAATTTATTATCCTAAATTTAATCATTTTATAGTCTATGTTCAATATTTAAAAAATATGTATAAAAAATTAACTGTAACATATATTTAAAAAATAAGTTTCATTTATTGGGTAGAATAAAAAAATTAGATAATCAAGAATTTTGAACTGTAGATTTTAATAAACTAAAGTAGATAAAAAAAGACTTCACAGTATATATATTGCTAAAGGAATATATTACATATACAATTTACATGCTATTTAATGTAAATAAAATTTATACATATAAAAAAATTACATGTAGGTGATTTTGTCACAATAATTAGTTATAATAAGAAAGCCAACAATAATACAAATCAATATTAAAGGTACAACCCAGGCAATGCAATGTTTAGTAGTACAAAAATTATAAAAAAGTTATAGCTACTACCATTACTGTTGCTGATGAAATTAAAGACAATATCACAATACATTTGAAAATGTTTACTTATAAAAATTTTAATTATCTAAAAAATCTTCAAAATTTCTGGATACAAATAGAAAAAAATATCAAAAACTGATAAAATTATAGAAAAAAATGTTAAGTAAACAAAATATATTTGTTATATTTTACTAAAAACTATCTTATTTATATATAAATAAATTTATGTAACTATTAATATATGTTTTTGTTGGAATCATATATTTACTTGGGAGTTTAAAAAAAAATTATTACCTTATTATTTATTGAATTTGATAAATTTTTATTATTATTTTATAGTGATTATTAATTTATTAAATATTAATTTATTATAGTTAACGATAGTTATGTATTCCTAAAGTCAAAAATATCCCATTTAAATATCAACAACTCCTGCGGCGTAGTGCGGGTAATGACCTAGTTACAATAAAATAACATAGACAATTAAAAAATGTATCATGGGTATTAATGATGATGGCGTTTGAATTAAATATGAGTCACCAAAAAATGTCATGAATATCGATTATGATGGACTTGAAACTCTAGTTCATACATATTATAATATTAAAAAGTTAATTTTAAAAAATAAATAAATATTATCAAAAATAAATAAATATTTAATAAATGGATATCGGTTATCCGCTTTTAAATTTTTCTATTATCCAAATCCGTATCCAATTTTACCGAATACTTAATTTCATTATCCAGATCCATATCCAAACTACATGGATATTTGTTTTTACAGATCGAATAGGAGCAGATAGCAAATCAGAGATCGGATACCAGATAATAATCCCAGACCTATTATGTGGAGTTTTTTTTTTTGTTAGAAGATTTCTATTTTTTTGAAAAAAAAGCTTTGCACACTAAGTTCGTAGATTTTATTTCTTCAACTTCAAAGATTCTAGTTTCTAAAACCAATTATTCTCAATATTCGTAGTCTTTTTATTGGTTAGAACTTTCTTTAACTTTGTCTTATTTCATTTGGAGCCATCTAAATTAAACCCTTAACAAGTAGAATCACAGAGTGAATTATTTTATAATACATAACGACATGATATGTTTTTGATAAAAGAAAAGCATAATTATACAAGTTGAGAATACAATATTATTAATGAAAATGCAGTTTAAAATTAAATAAAACAAGAATACAATATTATACAAATGGATCATGATGAGTCACTGCAGCTTTACTTAATTGTTCCCAATCACCACCATCGCAGTTTTCTGAGCCAAAACCGTTGACTCGTGACACGATGAATCTAACTGTTTAGGTAAACGACGTCGTTTCATCAAGTCAACGATGTGCTTTTGCATAACGACTGTTTCAAGCCAAGCGGGTCTCGACTTCATCTTCTCGACCCATGCGGCTACATTGGGACGTGAATAGATCAAGCTTTTCACTTCTTCTTCTTCCGTGTTCAACAAGTAATTAATTGGTGGAAGGTGATGAAGATCCGCTAAAGTGAAGCTTTCTCCGGCCAAGTATGGAGACTCGCCTAAACGAGTCTCGTAGATGTTTAGAATCTCTGATAACTTCTCTTTGCTTTCGTGAACCGATGTGAAGTCTGTGGCTAAACCTTGATATGGTTTTAGGATGAGTTCTTTGATGAGAGTCGATGCCACAGGAAGAAAATGATTCGTGTCTACTTCCATCCACATTGATACGATTGCTCTCTTTTTGGGATCATCTGGTAATAGGCTTGTCCCTTGGTCTTTGTATTGTTCCGCTAGGTATCGTGTGATCGCCTTTGATTCTATATGCATAGTTAAAAGAATTCAGTTCTATATGCGGATTATATATTTCTCATTCCAAAAACAAAGCAGTTTAATTCGTAGTGATCATTCATTCATTTGTCACCAAGCAAATCCAAAATATAAATGAAGTTGTAATCTTGTATAATAAAGACAGGATTAATACCAAAGAGTTTGAGATCTCCATCTTCAAGAACTGGAACTTGACCAAATGGCTAAAAGCAAAAAGATATTGTAGTCAAGACAAAACTACAAAAAGTATATGAAGTAATAAATGATAGGTTAGGGAAATATCAAAGATGTGTGTCGCCAAGAGTTTAGAGAGTTGTACGTACGTTGAGATTAGAGAGAAAGGATTTGGTTTTTGATTCACCAGCAACCCAATCTACGAATACAAATTCGAAGTCAAGACCCTTCTCATAGATACCAAAGATAGCTGCCGTATTAAGCCAAAACCAGCCACAGTGAAGCTTCATCTTCGAATCTTCCATGCTGCTTAATTTCTTTGTCTATTCACTTGATTAATGATTGAGTTCGATTGTCAAACTCCGTATTTATAGGTAAGAGATAAACTTCCATCCATTGACTTTGCAAAGATATATCAATTATAGATAACCTTTCTGAGTTGTAAGAGTTCATGATTTATTAGTTCAAAACTTCAAGAATTGAAAAGAAGTAGATTTGACGTAGTACCAACTAGTATATATCAACTAATATATTGAATATTAAGTTTTGTCTTGTATCATGCGTGAGAATAATGCATTGAAAGATATTGAAAATCTTGATATTGCGGTTAGGACGAGAACATGGCCAATTCCTGCCTCAACACACTTCCAAATGATAATTAACAATGAAGTCCCGAATAATTGTACAAATTCATACTCAAACCCTTAATCATATCGAAATATAGAGAACCTTGTGCTTTTGTCCTTCAATGTCTTTATTAGTTTTTTAACCATATATTTCTGCTTAAAACATATCTCAGTGCTAGATAGAAGAGAGGAAGGTGGGTTTGAGTCCCCCTTGCAAATACAATAGAAACTCTATAAATTAATACTTGATAAATTAATAAACACTATAAATTAATAATTTTTCATGGTCACAAGTTGGGCCAATTCAAAATATGACATAATTCGATAAGATAATAAGATAATAACTTTTAACAAAACTCTTATGTAAATATATGGTCCCATTATAATCATAAATTAATAATTACTATAAATAAAATTTGATATAAACATATAAGTGAGATAATCTACCAAAATATAAGTTTAGTGATGTTTTTTAATTATTTTAAATTGAAGTTTTCTTAGAATTCTTTTTTAATTTTTGAAAGAATTTTTTAAATATTATAAATTTCAAAGAAAATCTTTTTTAGAATTTAAAATTAATAAAGAATATTTTTATTTAAAATCTATAAATTAATAACTCTATAAATTAATAAAATATCAAAGTCCCAACATTATTAATTTATAGAGTTTTTACTGTACATGGTGGAACTTTCTTTTGAAACAAAAATAAGGCCAACATTCAAAATAAAATTATAAGATGATATATTCGGAAAAAAAACTCAGTATTTTTGAACAAAGATTCCTAAAAATAATATACAGTAAAACCTATATAAATTAATACTCTATAAATTAATAATCATTATAAAATAATAAATTTTGTCTGTCCCAAGTTGGACCAATGTAAAATTCAATCAAATTCGATAAGATAATAAGATAATAATTTTTTTTTGAAATCTCTATATAAATATATGGTCCCAACAAAAACATAAATTAATAATTGTACAAATTTATGTAAGTATATATAATATACTATACTAAAATATGACTAATGTATTTTTTTTTTTACTTAAAGTTGAAATTTCATTGGTGTTTATCTTTTTACTTAGTACATTTCTATCTCTTATTTTTGTTTTTCTATATACATTCAAATTTGTGAAGATTTTTTTATGTGATAATTGATTTTATTACACGTAATTTTTTACAAATGTATTGTAGTATTGTCTTCAATTTCATCTTTTTGATAATAGCCATAGTTTCTTATAAATTTTGAATTTTTAAACATGTATTATTTTAATAGACAAATTAATATACTATTAAAAACTTTTTTGTTATGATAACTATGTTTATTAATCATAATTTTTAATAAGATATTTTCTTAAATTCTTAAATATAACATTATTCAAAAAAATGTTTAGAAGATTATAGGCGAAAACCAGATTATCTCTATAAATTAATATCACGATAAATTAATAAAATTTCATGGTCCCAACATTATTAATTTATATAGGTTTTACTGTATCTCAAAATTTACCTTTTTTAATTTTTTTTTATAAATTAGGCTAACATCATTTAACTTTTTATTTAAATTAACACATTATACAATATTTTTAACACTAGTAAAGGCCCAAACTAAGTTGGGCTTCTTTCCCTACAGTATCTGTTCAACACGACATCGTTTTGACAAAATGTCTTCCTTCAGACAACAACGAGTGGGATGACGTCAACATTTCACTACAGTTTCCTTTTAACCTTTCCTCGCAATTACACCTCTCTCTGTCTCTTTAATCCTTATCTCATCATCGTATCTGCATTTCTTTGAGATTTAACGAAATTAGGTGATCGGTGCATGACGAGCGCATCGGAACTCTTCTCCACTCGAAGATCGCGTCCGGGTAGATCCGACCCGGATTTCGAATCCGACTCATCTCTTCATCGACACCACTCACACCATCACCATCATCACCATCGCCGTCACGGAATCCATCATCACAATCACCGTCATGATTCCGACGGCTGTGATTCTCTCCGGAGAGCCCCGCCACGTCTCCGACGCTTCTATCACCATCTTGGTCTCCCGGTTAGCTTCTAAATCAATCACTTGTTAGTAAAATGAAAATCTTGCCTAATTTGTTAATTATATCCCTTTTGGTTCTTTTGTCTCCAGGAACGTAGACCTGTTCATGGCACTTCACAGTATCTGAATACGAACAGTGCTGATTCAGAAACTGATGACAGCAACATAAATGGATCCGAGAGGCTTCCTGGAGCTGTTTTGCTTGCAAGGGCAAGACTTTTCGAAAGATTGAGAGGTGTTTCTTTGTCTAATGACAGGTCTGTACCTTAATCCACAAATTTGATTTGCAGTGTTGTGTGATTTTAGATGTTTCTAAGATAAATCGCTTTGTCTGATCGAGATTTTTTTATGATTCCGGTATTTAAGGAACAATAAAGACTTTTGCCTAAAATCTGTTTTTGTGGATTCTCTCAGGAGTAAGAAAATTTAAAGATAGTTTCTTGTTACTCAAAAACTTTTGACTTTAATCTAATTTTTATCGTTATCTCGCTAATCATTCATGTATAACAAAAAAGAGAAAGTTTCTCAGGTGTTCTCTGTTGTTCTTTTTCACAATTTTGGGTGCTGAATTTGTGTTGTTTCAATTTTGTTTTTTTGGTTTAGTCCAAGCAACAGAGTTTCACAGGGAGACAATCAGGTGGAGTCCTCATTGCATTCAGCAGATGCGGTTTATTACTATGGAGATCCAAATTTTCAAGTGTCCTATGAATGCAACAAGAAACCACAAGGTCTCACTCAAGGTGCCATCAACTGTTTACACAGGCAAACTTATAGCTCAGCCGAGGTTAATAACGAGAGGAGAGATTGTAGCATATGTTTAGAGAGTTTCGCTAAAGGCGACATACTTATATCCTTACCCTGTTCCCATAGTTTTCATTCTTCGTGCTTAAACCCTTGGCTTAAAGCTTGCGGCGATTGCCCTTATTGCCGTAGAGCCATTAGTAATTAGAAAATCTTCGCCACACGACATCTTTTGTTCTTCTTCTTGCTCTAGACAACTTTAAAACCGGTCTTTGTTTTTGCCCATTGAGTGTTTTTCTCTGTCACGAGTTTGTATTCGTAACAGTTTTTTGTGTGCCATTGGGAGGTTCAAGTGTTTTGTATTGTAGTCTTTCTGTGTGTGAATCTTTTTAGTCTTGTTGGTTATCAAAGACTTTTTCAAATCTTGATCCTACAACTCGGTTATGTTTTGAGGTTAAAAGCTCAACAGCTTTACGTTTTCATCTCTAGATATTTTTTATTATTGTCTCAATCCGGAAATGTTTAAGCTTGGTTGCCTCCATAACGATGTCGTTATCATGCATCCATGTATGTTACATATGTGGACGTCAAATATATAAAGATGCAATCAATTGTATAACTTTAAAAGAAAGTTAATGAAAAAAGAAAAGACAGTTGTGCAAAAAGCATATCTTTTTAAACTACAAAAGCAGAAAAATGGACCCATTTTCTTTATAATCATCATCTTCAATTCCTTTCATAAAATCCCTTTAATGTTTCCTAACTATCACTTTCTCTATAGGTACCTAACACAACTCACTCACTAACCACTAACATTAACAATACATACATTAAGAATGTCTTCACTACTTTCTATCACATCGATTTCATGTCTCAACTACATTGTGCCTAATATGATTCAAATTCAAGCAACGTGGACCGGTTTGGTTCGGTTCCTGACCCGTGTGTAACAATGGAAGAACATAAATAGATTCACTAATTATCAATGAACTTTCCATAGAAATCAAATTCAACATGTAAGCAGCAATTCTCCTTCACTTGCCACTAACATTTTTGCAAATCAAGACCCATCACCTTACTCAAAAATATTGAAGGTGTCAATTGAAAAAAAAAAACAAACAAAACGAAATCAGAAGAAAAAAATCGTGTGATCAAACTCCTAATATGTGAGCTTCTAAACAAAATGGGGAAGTTAGTTTGATTCCAAGTCTTGAGTCTTGTTACCAGTAATTGCTATGAACAGATTGCATCTTCCCTACCAAACTCAGACATCGACATGCCATACCGGGTTACCGTCAAACCTTCCTTTCTCCAAGGCTGCAACTTTAGCTCTATGAGCTGTTGCAGCCAACGCGATCGAGCTTTTGCCTTTCTCCTCTTGATTCGAGTACTCGCAGGCCTCGGTTAACGAACTAGACCTAAGATCAGCCGGTGGGATAAAGCAATCTGGTGACAGACCAGGAACATTGAAAGCGACTTCTTCAATGGTCCATTTTTCCTCCATCTTTGTCCTCGTGTGGCTCATCGCCACTTCCCCAAATCTGAAAAGGGTAACAACAGAGCGTCCAGAGTGAGCAATCATGATCCCTTCCACTTGCTTGTAATCCTCTAGAGACGAGTTGATCGTGGTTTCCCAGTAAACAGCATCACCACCATGGGATTGCATCCGGGTCAGCTGAGAATCCTCAATTTGAACTAAAAGTCCTGTTCTTTGGCTGAAGTAACCGAAAAGGATGTGTCTTACGATCTCTGCTGGTCCTTCACTCCTTGCCTTTAGGGTTTCAGGGTCAGTGCATAGCTTCAGAATGAAACAATCTTCACCATTCACTTTCTTCTCTCCAACGCATTTGGATTCAGCAAACATAGTCGCAGTAGTTCTCGGATCAAGTCCCTGATTAACCATTTCAACATGAAAATCAGCAATGGTTTGATTACAACAATCATGTACACTTTCACTGTTTGGTTGGGTATAATAACCTGAAGTGCACGACGAAGAGGCCTGACGGGTCCTTTAGCAGTGTGAGAACCGAGCCAAGGAGTGTGTCGCCAAACGAGCTTGCCATTGCAACCAGCACGAACCTTACTACCACCAACAGAGAGCTCAACGTACCACATGTCTGGATTCATCTGCCAGAGAACGAACCCTCCAGCTTCTGACTTTGTTGGGTTTCGATTTCGAACTGTTCTTGTGGGAGTTTCGAGCTCTGAGGTTATCATCTTGAGCTTACCCATAGCGTAAGCATTTTTAATGGAGTTTTGTAACTTGTGACCACCTGAAGCCGCCGTGTACTGTTGCAGAATGTACTGAGCAGATGATTTTTCCTGCAAGAGACATATCAATCACCGGAGAAACAAAATCAGTGAAAACAAAAATCAATTTTTTTAGTAACTAATTTGATTATTATATTTCAATCAAAATCCCCACCAGATAATGACAATACTCCACCAACCAATCCAAAATCGGCCAAAATAAATAAATTTGAATAGAATAGGCATCACGGAGATTCCAAACAAAAAACAAACAAAAAAAAACATTTGAAATCGAAAACGTCGAACACAGAGAGATCTGGAATCAATTTTTTTTTGGGTTTAAAAAATGCAAATAAATCAGTTTTTATCTAATTGAAAATTTTCAAAACCCTACAAAAAATGTGGAATCGAAGGAAGACTAACGATAGATGTATCTTTGATGGTGAGGTGAAGCAAGAGATGATCGGAGGAGGAAGAGACGTGAACGGGTGCGAGAGGAGCTCCCAAGACGCCGAGGAGCAGTCTCAAATCGGACCTCCGATAACCCGACGTAGAAGCCACGGACGGAGCACGTGATAACTGACCCTTGACCCAGTGACCTAGACCCGACCCGAGTCGTTTCGAATCCCCTGAAATTTCACCTCCACCTCCTCCATCGTTAGTATCGTCTGGATCAGGACCTTCCATTACGGGCCTTAAGCTCCCGGATCTTCCAGTCAACGGCTCCGGTTGCGTCGCTAAGTAATATCCGCCGCCGCCGCCGCCGCAGCCGGAACTCGCGATTAGTTTCTTCCGACCCCAGAGAAGAGCTGAATTCGAGCGGGATGGGCTCGCGGAACGAGAACGTGGTCTTGAGCGAGAAGGTGAAAGACCTCTCACGACTTCGTCTCGAAGTGATGAGAAAAAGCCTTGTTTCTTTTCCATTTCTATGGAGTTTGATTTAAGCCTTCTTTGTCTTCGACCTCGTGACTGAAAAAAAATTAAATCGAAAAACCCTAAGCAAACAGAGACGCCGGAGAAAAAGAGAGAGAGTGTGTGTGGAAGGAGAAGAAGACGCAGAGAAGAGAGAGAGAGAGAGATTTAAGGACCCGAGAGTGAGTGAAGAAGCGAGAGAGAAAATGATTTTCTCGGTTAACGGAAATGACTATTTTGTCCTCTCTATTTGTGAAACGAATCAGTGCTATTTTACGGGGGAAATAAAATGACGTTATTGTCGAAAAGAAAATGAAAAAAAAAAAATCGACGCGTTCTCTGACATGTATAACGCGACTGGTTGAGAGAAGTGGCGATTTTATCACCATTTCGTTTTTTTTGTTAATATTGATATAAGAAAAAAATAAATGTGTAGAACTGTAGATAGTTAAAAATCCCTCTATGTAAGTATAAATATTGTTCGTGTTCACGATTTAATGAGAGCTAGAGAAGAGTGTGGAAACGTGACTGAAGAATGTAAAGAGAGTTAAAAACTAGACATCAAATAAAGTGTGGTGTTCGCTAGTGTGGATGGTTAAGACCCTGTTCGTTTTTTATCTAGATGCTGCATCTAGATTTTGCATCTAGATACAACATCTAGATATTGTTTGTTTTGGAAACTATATTTTGCATCAAGATGCTACGTCTAGATATTAAATTGTTTATTTGTGAATTTAGAAAAATAGTTGGATGCAAATTATATCAAATGATTAAAAAGGACATATTTTTGAATTATTATTTTTTAATAAATTATATTTTTATCAAAATAAGTTTTAAAAATATATGAATTTTTTTTTGCATTTTTTGTGGGAAAATGATTTTGTATATTTGACGGAAAAAATTTTTACTGGAATTTTGAGTTTTTGATGGAAAATCAAAAAATTGTGTTTTTGGTAATCAAGATTTTGCGTTTTCGGCAAGAAACCGAGAGTTTTTGTTTCCGGCGAGAAACCGAAATTTTTTCGTTTTCGGAGAGAATTCGAGATTTTGCGTTTTTGACGAGAAATCAAGAGTTCTCATTTTTGGTGAGAAATCGAGATTTTGCGTTTTTGGCGAGAAACCTAGATTTTTTGTTTTTGGCGGAAAATCGAAATTTTGTGTTTTGGCGGGAAATCAAGATTTTCGGTTTTCGGCAGAAAATCGAAAATTTTTCGTTTTTGGCAGAAAATCGAAATTTTACATTTTTGGCGAGAAACTGAGATTTTTCGTCTTTGGCGAGAAACAGAGAGTTTTTGTTTTTTGACGAGAAACTGAGAATTAAAGTTTTGGCGGGAAATCAAATTTTTTTGTTTTTTAGCGAAAAATTAATATTTTTCGTCTTAGCAGAAAACCGAGATTTTGTGATGTTTGTAGAAATCAAAATTTTGTGATGTTTGTAGAAATCAAGATTTTTATTTTAGTAAGGGCATTAATATCTTTTACATAAACTAGATGCAAACGCTGCATCTAAACTCTCTATTTCTGAGCATCTAAAATATCCAGATTTTTGAGATGCTAATTAATTTGGATCCAAATGCTGCATCTGAACGCAAATTTTTTTGTGAAAAAACAAACAACATTTGGACATTTGCAGCTAGATACAGCATCCAGCATCCAGCAATACGTAAACGAACTGGGCCTACTATAAGACAAATAGAGACATAGTTTGATTTAAATGGGCTTTGTTCTCCAACCGATTGGTAATGGGGCGATTATGATCTTATTTGCGATTAGAAACAAAACGTTTAGAAATGGTAAAATACAGGGTAGAGAGAAGATTAGTAGTTGAAATCCTCTATACACTATTTGCCAAATAAGTTTTTTAAGGGCTCTATTCTTCTCAAACAATGTCGACAATTAACGAAAGCATTTTGAAATCCGTTTTACTAGAAGCTCAAGGCAGTGGCAGGCCCGTGCTGCTGAAAAGTGCGTTTTGAAATCACATGTTTTTAAAAAATAACTTTTGACTGAAGTGAAAGCTCAGTTGAAAGATGAGGGTACTGCAATCATCTCAAACAGAGGAAATTATTGTTATTATGCTTATAATAGGGTCCATAGATAAAAATAAAAAAATAAAAAAATACTGGTTTATAGACCGATATTTACTCAATGGAGCAAGTGGTTCAGCTTCAGAAAGAGCTTCATGGGTCTTTTTGTTTGATCGTTAGTTTCGTGATGGACAACAAAGAGACTTGAGTTATAAAATTAATCAACAACTTTAACCTAAAGGAGGCGATAATGATGTGGTCAAAACCTTCTTCTTTTGGTTTTAGAGTTTTTCGCATTGATGCGGTTCATAATAGTAGTTAGTATTAAAAAAATATGGGAAGTTAAAGAAGAACAAAAAAAGGATATGATTATCACATACATGACAAAACTGGAGGACTTCCACTAAACCAGATCCATAAATTACCAAAGTAAGAATGTGAGAATACAGAGAAACTTGAACATCATCATCATCATCAGCTTCATTCTATAAATTAGAATCAGAGAAGCTGCGGGTACAGACGCTCAGGCCATTTGGGATAAGCGCGCTTGTACAGGTTCATACACACAATGTCATGTTGCTGCACCACTCCATTGAATATACATTTCATTGCCCCTGTGCACATTTCCAACATGTATTAAGCAAATATTCTAGAAACCAAACTCAAACCTGAAATCTCTTTTCTAATAATAGCAATAATGACTTACCATGTGTACCCACTGGCTCCTTCACGCGACCACGACGCCCACATTTTGACCACACTTCTACAGGCTGCACCCAAGAAATTGTTCTTTTAGCTTTCACTCATATATTAATAATAATACATACATCTTTCAATCCATAGATTTTACTTATTACTTTTCCTTCTTACCTTAAACCATCTCACGTCTTCCGGGTTGTGGAACATATATCTGACTGATGCTTTCATTTTTGATACTCTCTGAGGATACCTGAACCAAGCCACATTCAAAACTGTTTAGTTAAAACTATATTCTTTTTCCTTCTCGGTTCACATGACAGAGCTTTAATATGTATGCAAACTACACATGGAAAGAGAAAGGAAATAAGGTTTACCCAGTTAATATTATCTTCTTCAAAATTATTTTGTTGGGTTCAATGCTTTTCAAGGAACCAAGGGCAGCAACGGCAGGAGCATCCGATCCTTCAGAAATCTTCAGAACTACCAAAGGAAGAGATGGGAAAGATATTGGACCGTATACTGAAGCCAATGAGAAACGCCCTGGATGCAGGAATCTCTCCATCTTGTGCTTGTCTGAGCTGAAATTGTCGGTTGAAAATACCGGCCTGGAAATTTCCCCACACCATTAATACTAATGATTGCAAACAAGAAAAGCTATCGCAGTAGATGAAACGGGGAAAAATCTGCAACCTTGCAATGAATTGGCGAAAACCAACATGGAACATCAGCTCTTCTTTAGTTTTAATAGGGGCTTCGTAACCATCATACTTCTTTACGCTGCGGAGCATAGTTAAAGGCGATGATAAGGTGGCTGAGCAAACAAGGTCTCAACAAACAAAAATATAAACAGTAAGATGTTGATTACCTAAAGTGAAGAACCGACATCTTGGATTCATGCTGTAATAGCCCATATGATATAACGGGTTTCGTGCTCACGAGGGATGATAGTTTAGAGGCAGCAACAAGAGGCACTTCCTTAATATGCAGCCGTACATATGACCCAGGGTGTACACAATCATCTCTGCTTTCTTCTTCCATCTTCAGGGCTTGCTTGAGCACAAGCTTTTGAGTCCTAGCGACATTATCAAAAGCAAATATTCTGGCATAGTCCTGAGGTAGAGACTCCTGCATTTGCCAACAAATAATAAAAATTCGTAAAACTTTACAGTAACAGTGAAATAATGAGCTTCGCATCAAGATCAGAGTTACTACGTTTGGATCCCACGAGGAGGTTCTGAAGGATTTGAGACCCCTGTACTTGGCAAAACGTTTTCTTGCAGGCTGATCAATGGGAGTTTCTACTTCATCTGGGAATTCTGAAAAAGAAACAATAGAAGATGTTAATTCACTTGCGGTAATCTTAATGAGAAAATACAAGGAAGACAAAATCAATGAGCACATGAGAGATTCAGACACTCTACAAGGACTCAAATGAATATGTGCACATACATACAGACACATGATGACTCATACAGAAAATAACTCCACAACGTAAAAATAAACACCAACCCTCATCCTCAGCATGTGCCTCTTTAATTTTCTTGATTTGATCCTCATATTGTTCCCTTGTCAAGTTTTCATCATCCTGAACAATGAGTAGATTGGCTTATAACTTTATCAAGATACTCAATCATAATAAAACATGCAGTGAAGCTACAAATACAGTTTGCCAGTCACACAAGTAAATGGAGAAAATGCGTACCATCATCTCGGAGTCATTATGAGTTTCACTATCCAAATCCCGCAGGTTCAATGTTTCTTTATCATCATCAAAATCTTGGTCTTGATCGGAATAATGATCCTCTCCTCTATCCAATACCATACCATCATCATCGGAATCACCATATTCGGAATCCTCTTCATCTGTTTCATCCACAATCCAAGCAGCCTGCAAATCAAATCATAAACAACAAATAATATGAGGGCCACCGAATTATGACATGTTATGTGGAGGAAAATTGCACCGGAGACGGGAATAGTTAAAGTGAAGCTAAGAAAATCAGGTTAAAAATCATCCAGAAACCTGATATTCTGAAGTGCCTCGTGGCAAATTTCTCTTCTTTGGCTTTCCCTGTTTCTGATCTCTGTCAGCCTCAGCCTCAGCCATTTCTTCCTCAGTTGGCCATGTCTACACAATTGGAGCATCACACAACAAGTGACTTCCCCGAACAGATAACAACACAAGCAAACTGGCCCCTTCTTCCGTTAAAGAACTAATCAGACTTACCTGTTCTCCTGATAAAGGATCTGGAGTATTTTCAGCTACTAAAGGCTCTTGTTTTATGGGATCAGGAAGCACAGACTTTAATACCTGGTCGATTCAATTACAGATAAAAAGGATAAAGTGAACTGACATAAAGAGAAGAAGCACAATAACATATTATTTCATAATAAGAAACACATTGATAAGAAATAACTTAAAAGGGTTTCACGAGGGGTATCATAAATTCAACTGTAATACATTATCATGACAGACAAAGCCAAAAATTATATAGGCTTAAGTGCCAGTCACTTTATTTGAAGGATGCTGTTTTAATATCAACTCAATGTATCTTTCAAGGTAAAAGACTAAAAGATTATCGACTAGTTCAAGAAAAAAATCTATACCTCTTCATCATGTAAATCATCTAATTCCATTGAATTCTGTTTTTTCCTTTCATTCAATGGAAACGGGTCCTTCAGGAGTTCAACTTTTGAGAACTGAAAATCACCGACGCCAGAAACATGGACCTAATATAAAGAAAACAATTTTACGGGATCAGACATGGGTATAGCACAAGGTATGACGGAGAGAGTGAAACGGCTAGATTACCAGTTGATTTACAGATAGTTTGCGAGCACGCAAGTAACCAGAGAGAAGTAGAGTGCACTTTCCTGAGCTTTCATCATCCACCAGCATCCCAACCTAAATGCACCATTCAAAATTATGGAGATATTTTACTTTTTCGGACACCATTCCTTTTTCTCACAGTCAAATTAGATGATGTTATGAATATAAAGCATAAAAGAAGCACCTTCTGAGCCACAACATATGGTCGTTGACTTCTCCAATGAGGTACAGTAAGCCTTTGTGCCTTGAATAACCACATAAACTGCAAACACACCAAGAAATATGGATTTTACATAATCTAAACTTGGCTCTAGGCTAATTGGAGACGTAAAATCTATTGAAGACCACTTATTAAAATAATATACGAATCACGAAAATTTACCTTATGCAACTCATCTTTGGTATCTGCTGGATAAAACTTACAATCCTCAGGAAATTCAGAAGCAAGTTGAGAGGCACACATCTTTTTCAGCTCATTTTTCTTCTTCAAGTCACTTGGTAGATCCTGCAATCAAGCAACACGAACCCGAGAAGCTAAACTTCAAGCAAAATTTGAGAGATCAGAGACCTGATAGACTAAATGCCGCAAGAACTTACACGGATCAACACAGTGGTACTAGGTAGACCAATTGATCTAAGCACAGCTTTTAAGGTTTCACAATGAATCTATGTAGTTAGAGAGATTCTCTTCCGATGGAGAGTCCGCAGATGCAACAAAAGCCATCAAATCAGCAACCTATTACCAGTAAGAAATAACTCAGTTAGCACCTATTACAAAACTCTGTTCACTGAAAAGAGCCAACAAACGCAGGCAATAGATTCTCATGCCTTGGCCATTTCCATGCAGGTCAGAAGATCCCCATGAGGCGCCTTTAACACCTGTGATATATTCAGAGCATGTATTCGAGGTAAGTAGCAATGTATAATAAAACAAAACAATCTTAGCTCCACCAAATATTGAATGGGAATACACATACTGTTGCTCTTAGCTTATACTCAGAAGATGCAACCGTTGAAGACGAAGAAGAAGAAGTGACCCCAGAATCATCAGTAGATAATAGCTTTAAAACATCTTCACCCAGCGAATTCACATCCACAGAAGCAGAGAGAGGAAACAAGACCTATCACAATAAAAGAAAAATAAACTAAATTGCAATCAACAGAATCTATAAATTTCTGAGCACTAAGGTCGCTATAAACAAGTAAACTTACCATCACACGAGGAGCACTGTTTAATCCTCCTGAAGCCCTCTTCTCCTTCAAAACTGCTGCTCTTTTCTGCTCTCTGAGCTAAATTCAAGAAACACAAAAGAGAGAGAGAAATTCAATAAATTGCAGAGTGACAGATAAATGGAAGTGTAAGAAGGAGAATCACCATCTTGCCACGCTGAACACGAGCAGCTCTAGCACCTTTAACATAGTTACTGTCCGATTTACCAATCCGGCCACTATCTGATTCCATTCAAATTCGGGAGATTTTCAGTAATCTGAAGTTCGAAACAGACGAAATCGTTGAGGGTTATATAAGGGTTACCTTGGAGGGAGGTTCTGTGTAGATTACGAGAAGATTTAGAGGAGAATCGAGTCTTGTGAGCCTTATTTACTTGAAGGCGAGAGCGTCCCATGGCGGCTTCCTGCAGAAAGTTTGCTTGGTGACGGTAATATAAGAAGTTTGCTTGGTGACGGTAATATAAGAAGTTTGCTTGGTGACGGTAATGTAAGGAGGAGGAGGAAGAAGGCCTTAACTTTGTTTGTTTTGGTCGTCTTTCGGTTTTAATGTCTAAACCCTAAAATTCTCTTATTTTCAATTTTGTTTTTTTTTTTGTTGTCGTCCTTTCTTCGTCAGGGTTTTCGGCTTATTTGTTTGGACCTTAAATTAAAAAATCGATCCACAAAACGGCAATGAAGCCCATCAAGGCCTGCTAGATATTAAACTGAAAAAGACTCAATAAAAATTAAATGGTTATAAAATGATTATCTATTACTTGAATTATATTACTTGAGTAAGTAAAGGGGTTAGGTAACAAAATGTGTTACCAACATTTACTTACCTACCACATGTCCTTAGTATAAATTGGTGCTAAGGTAAAATTAGTAACAATAATAATAAGATGAAGAAGATCTTTTTCTCTCCCTTAGTCTCGTCTCTCTCTTCTACTTCCTCCAAATATATATGTTGGATGGAAATATATATATAAAGATGTATATACACATAAATATATGTTTTAATTCATAACACGTTATCAGCACCATCGACTCGTAATCCATCAATATAGTTGGAGGTAAGATTTAATTTATGTTTAGTCGATCTAAAGTTTATATATTTACGGAAAAATAAGATATGCCTTCTCCATTTATGTACTATTTCGGGAAGATAGGCTCTGCTTTCCCCGAACCAATGATTTAAATTTTATGTTCAATTTATTTTTAAGTTTATGTATTATTCTGGGATGATAGGCTCTGCCTTTCCCAAACCGATCGTTATGATAGGCTATGCTTTCACGATCATATGATCATATGGTAGACTATGTCTTCTCAGATCATAATTATGGAGTTGAACGTTAAACCTCCTCCTTGTTTATATTTATAGAGTGGTAGGTTATGCCTCCTCATTGTTTAATTTATGTTTATATATTTAAATTCATTTATGGAGAGGTAGGTTATGCATCCTCCTTATTTAATTTATGTTTATATATTTAAATTTATTTATGGAGTTGTAGCTTATGCCACCTCCTTGTTTAATTTATGTTTATACATTTAAAAAAATATATATGGAGTTGAAGGTTAAGCTTCCTCCATAGCTACAAAATATTGGAGTGGAAAGTTAAACCTCCTCCATGATCAGAAAATGATGGAGTGGAAGGTTAATTCTCCTCCGTATCTATATTTATGGAGTGGAAGATTAAATCTCCTGCTTACTAATAACCTCCTCTTTGATTATATATTTATGGAATAGAAGGTTAAACCTCATATGTGAACATAAAATTGTAAAGTTGATGGTTTAATCCTCCTCCTTAATCAAATTTTATGGAGTGGAAGGTTAAACTTCATCCTCGTTCATATTTATGGAGTGAAAAGTTATGCATTCTCCCCATTTTTATGGTAGGCTCAGCATCTTTAAAACCTATGGAAGCTATACCAGGTATGTTATTATTATGAATTATTATGTTGAACTATCTGATATATTTTATCGATTATAATATGGGTTAAAAACATCAAAATATGTCTTTAAAATCCAACACTTTCGTAAGAGCTCAAAGCTCCGGAAAAGCTAAAAGCCTCGTAAGAGCTAGAAGCTCTGGAAGAGCTAAAAGCTCCGGAAAAACTAAAAGTCCCGTAAGAGCTAGAAGCTCCGGAATAGCTAAAGGCCCGTAAGAGCTAGAAGCTCTAGAAGAGAAAAATGCTCCACAAGAGCACACGATGGTGACATGCATATATGTGATAATAAAGGAAAGATGGCAAGAGTATATGCAAAAGTGAACCTGAAGTTTACTAATAAACCGGTTAAGCCATCCCGGTAGTTCTAATGATATAAGATCATTGAGAATACATGTTGAAAAACCAGAAGTTTTTTCAACTATTGCATGCCATAAAGAAAAAAAAAATGACGTCATCGTGAAAAACATCCGTGGATGGATCACCATTTTTTAAAAGCTCATTGGATATGTGTTGGTCCAAGAGTGGGATTCAATTCGAGATGGACAGACCTTAAAAATGTCATCATATCGAGGGGGTGAATTAAAGAAATCCCACATCGAGTGTAAGCTGAACATTTAGAAGATTATGTTTCCACTCGAAATGAGCTTATAAGATAAAGAAAATCCAAGGGATTGCAAAACCAATTACGGTGATCTCCATCTTGTGACATAAAATATACAGTATGGCATATAGTAAACAGCTGATGGATCCTCATATGAACCTGAAGTACATATTAAGTGAAAAAGAAATCCCATATCCCAGCTGAGCTCCACTTAAAATAGATGTCCCTGAAGGACAGTCTTTTGAGTCTATGACACGTAGAAACGTGATATACTACTTTGGTTCCAAATCCTCAAAAGAAAAAGAGCGAAAGAGGATTAATCTCCTGAAGAGAGTGTTGACATGGTTTGAAATAAAATCAGGTACCTGAATGAAATCGATGAAAAGAGATCTCGATTCTCCATGTCATTATAAAAAGTGGAACCAAAGATTAACCTCTAGAGGAATTAATCCCTTAAGGATTATATAAGAATTCTATTCCCCGGAACACTACTCGATCGAGTTAAAGAATGATGATCATCAAAACTCCTGAAGAGTTTTTCTCGAGTAGTATAATAAAAAGGATTATTCCAGAGGTGACATTTTGAACCGGTAACTGGAGATATGTTTACAGCACGTTTTGCTGATTCCCACTTTGATGAAAATGAATCCCCTGCGTTGAGGGGGAGGATCTAGAGAATCACCAAAAGATAGCATAAAAAGTGTATATAAACTTTGGCTTATCTCGATCCTCCTACCAATAAACGTGAGGTGGAGTTCATAAAATTATACATTTGCAAAGTTTGGCAAACCAGTTACTTGATGCGTTCAATGATATAAGATAGGTGATCAAAATCATATATCCCCGCTTCTAATGCTCCATCAAAAGAAATGTTTTGGAACAAATTATTGATGAGAATAGAGCAAATGAACCGCAGGTTCAATTAAAGCGCGGGGGGCCGCTGGGCTTGTAAGATAAAAGTCCCCTCATAAGTGAAAAGGTTCCAAAAGAACCATATATAAAAAATGTCCTAAAAACATTTGTGAAAATATTCGAGAAGAACCAAACAAAGATGTCCTAAATACATTTGTAAAAAAGTTTCAGAAGAACCATATAGAGAAAATATCCTGAAGAAATTTATGAAAAGGTTCTAGAAAAACCATACAAAGATATATGTCTGGAAGACATATATTATTGGGTTCCATAAGAACCATATAAAGAGATTCGTCTAGAAGACGAGCGTGGCTGCACTCTTTTTTCCTTATCATGGTTTTTGTCCTAGTAAGTTTTTCCATGAAAAGGTTTTTAACGAGACATCAAGGAACACGTAAAATATAGATCTCTAAAGAGGAATACTTCTGAAAGAATAAGTATGATGGTATGCGTAGATGCACTCTTTTTACTCACTGTGGTTTTTGTCCCACCGGGTTTTCCATGCTGAGGTTTTTAACAAGGTGTCAAAGAATATGCAAAGGATCAACATCCAAATGACGTAGAAGTCTAAACTCATCTATCAAAAAGAGAGACTCTGTCATTAATCGTTCCAAGGGAAAGAATATTATATATCTTTCTAGGGGGAGCGCTACTGCACTCTTTTTTCTTGTTATAGTTTTTTTCCTAAATGGATTTTTCTATGATAAAGTTTTTAACGAGGCAGTACGCAAGTTATTGGTAGTAATAGATAATCAAGGGGGAGTGTTATAAAATGATTATTTATTACTTGAGTTATTACTTAAGTAAGTAAAGGGGTTAGGTAACAAAACGTGTTACCAACATTTACTTATCTACCACATGTCCTTAGTATAAATAGGTGGTGGTGTAAAGTTAGTAACAATAATAATAAGATGAAGAAGATCTCTTTTCTCCCCCTTAATCTCGTCTCTCTTTTACTTCCTCCAAATATATATGTTGGATGGAAATATATATAGAAAGATGTATATACACATAAGTATATACACATAAGTATATGCTTTAATTCATAACATAAATTATTTTGAGGGATTTGTGTTTAACGGTCTCTTATATTATCAGAATCATGCTTAGCAATACGTTTTTTTCCGTTGTCTTCGGATTTAATGTGTAATCTCTAATAATCTCTCATTTTCAATTTTCTTCTTCAAGGTTTTTGCCTTCTTATTTGTTTGGGCTTTAGATATAAGAATCGATCCACAAAAAGACTTACAATTAAGCCCTTTTAAGAATTGTTAAATATTAATCTGAGAAAGACTTTATAAAAATAAAATTACTTTGAGGGTTTTGTGTTTAATTGTGTGTCTCTTGTATTATCAGAGCCGTTCCTAGCAATACGGAGCCCAGTATAAAAACAAAAAGACCACAATTCACAAAAAAATTAATAATATCATCGTCCTAATTTCGTACAAAATCAGTAATACCTTACATCATTTAAAATAAATAAAAATGATAGTAAACAACAAAAAGTTTCATTTAAAAACATAAATTTTCTTCTTTTCTTTTTTTTTTTAACAAATTCACTAACCAAACTTTCAAAACCAAATATTTAATCAGATTTATTTTGATCGACTAAATAGTCAAATCATTCAATCTCTCTAGTTACATAAAGATAAGACTTTACTTTATCAAAACCAAAACTCATTTGATTGTTTTCAAATTCACAAAACTACAATACATATCTAAAATTTCAAATCATACTTACTTAAATTTGATAAACTAGCCAATTATTTGAAATTTGTTTATAATTTACTCTAAATCACAAAGAAAATGAAATCTAATATTAGATGAAATAAATATATAACTAATATAAATACTTGACAAAATTAACAAATGCCAATTGATAATGTAGTTATTATGGTAAAAAAATGCAAAGTTTTCAAAACTTCAGTGATGAAATAGAATAGAATTGAAAAAGATGAATTTAATAAATTTAAAACTTAAATTATTTAATTGATTAGGCATCCATATAATACAATGTGTCTTAATTTTTATTCCATTGTTTAATTCATTTATTAATCAGTTGATATTGTAAAAATTAAAAATTAGCAATTAATCAAATGAACAATTTGAAAATTCATTAAAAAATGGGCCCGTATACCAATGTTTATTTTCTATACCCATAAGCGCATGTATATTATTAAAAAAGTGTAAACTATCTTGGCAATGACAAGTAACTTGAGAGCGTCCCATGACTTTCTACAGAGAGTTTTTGCTGGAATGGTGACTGCAATGGAAGAAGGAGGAGGAAGGACGAGTCTTCTTCTGCTTCAAAGTTTTTTTTTGTTTCGTCAGTTTAAACCCTAATAATCTTTCACTTTCAATTTTCTGCCTCAAGGTTTTTGTCTTCTTATTTTTTTGGGCTTTAAATAAAGGAATCAATCCACAGTAGGGCTTACATGAAGGAATCGAGTCTTGTAAGCCTTATTGACTTGAACTCGAGAGCATCCCATGGCTTCCTACAGAGAGTTTTTGCTGGAATGGTGACTGCAATGGAAGAAGGAGTCTTCTTCGGCTTCAAATTTTGTCTCGTCAGTTTAAACCCTAATAATCTCTCATTTTCAATTTACTTCCTCAAGGTTTTTGCCTTCTTATTTGTTTGGGCCATAAATGATAAATAGAAGAATCCATCCACAATACGGCTTACATGAAGGTATCCATCCACAATAGGGCCTTAAATAAAGGAATCGATCAACAATAGGGCTTACATGATGCCCATTAAAGGTTGCTAGATACTAAACTGAGAGACTCTTTAAGAATTAAGGGTCTGGTTTAAACGCAGCAGTTGTGGTTATGAATGCGGGAGTTTGCAGAAACGAACGTAGCAATTTCGAGCATTATTTAGCGATTTGGTTGTTTAACTGTTGAAAATGGGTCCGTTTGCAGGACATTTTTGACTGGCTAACCAGCGGATGTATTATTGGTTAGACATAAAATTACTAAAATAAACATAATATATAATAATAATAATAATAAAAATACAAAAACTATATTATTATGCTAACAATCAAAATCACTAGTTTAAAATAATTAATAATAACACAGTCTTAAATAAATACTGAATAACTATTCAAAAACTAATAAATTTTATAATGATAAGTTTTATTTCAATTGTTGGGTACATCATCTAAAATTGTGTCTAGTAATATAACAAACTAGAAAAAATTTGTTCTACTATGTGAATCTTCAGGATTTTTCATATACATGATATAAAATTTATTCAATAGATCAAATTTCTCCAAAATATTATGACACTTACGTTTGTATTTTGGCTTTCTTCAACAAGTACGGAAACCATGATTAGAGTATGAAGACTATAACTTGATATAAAAAAAAAAAAAGTGGTATTGTTAGGATTTATATATATAAGAGACAATACATATAGTTAGAGTTTCATAAATTGCAAACGCTTGTGGGAAGCTAACTTTTAGATTTTAGCAGTATAAAACAATATAATTGTTATAAAATGCCACTAACCGCTACCAACCAACATCGGATGATAACATATGAAACAATCAACACCTAAATTACTTTGAAGGGTTTGTGTTTAACTATCTCTTATTTTATTGAAAAAAAGTGTGAACTATCTTGAAAATGGCAAGCAACTCCAAGATTATCAAAAGCAAGAGAGACTCAAGTTTCAACAACTCTTATGGTTTTGGCATAAGAACGCACACAAAAAAGGCAGGTCTCAGCTATGTTGTTGAATTGCTGAAACAACTTCACCGATAGACTTAAACTTTCCCCTTTCCTTAAGAAGCATCTTCCCAAACTCGAGCGCCTTTCTCTCGCAACTCGCTCGTTGTTTATCTTCTTTGATCGATTCAAAGTCCTCCACATGTGAGACACCAACAATTCTCCTGTTCATATCCAGAACCAAAACTCAGAACATGATTGATATTGCAATGGAAGCAAATTAACTATATCAATCTCTCACCTAATCATTTTTGCAGCGCCAAATCCGAGCGAGTCATGCAACAAATTCCTCATGTAGTTTTCTTGAACAAGCTGCAAAACCTCGGCATTGTTATAGATATCTGCAAGGTATGCTTCGCCAGGACCATCTTTGTTTTGATCCCATAATGCAATGAACCTCTTGTTAAACATATTCCAAGTTTGCTCAATGGTTCTCAAGATCCATTGCTTGTATTCCTGCGATGTAGAGTTAGGTTGGTTCAAAACGATGTACTTGCAACCTTGTAGATGATGAGAAGAAAGAAAATAAAAAACCAGCAAATGAGAATTCTCAATATATTGCTTACTCTTCGATCATTTCCCTGAGCAGCGTGACCATCTTGTGCAAAGAAAGCCAGTATCAAATTACCAAGAAAAGCCCCAATATCAAAACCCATTGGTCCATAAAAAGAAAACTCAGGATCTATAACTTGAGTTGAATCTTGTGTAACCATGACTGAACCAGTGTGAAGATCACCATGTATTAGAGCTTGAGCCCTTTCACAGAACCTACCAACAGAATACACAATTATGGTTTAGAAGCAAACTGTAACGGAAATCCTCTGGAAATGGTAGCAAAAGACATACATCGATTTAAGCTCTGCGATTTCGAGCTTCAAGGTAATATCTTCACGCACAGCCTTAGCATCATCATCAAGATAAGGTGAAGTCCAACGATTAAATGTAGAAACTCTATATGGGTCAGAAAACACTACTTGCTCTGTTAACCGGCATAACTCCACATTACCACAAAATTCGGTCACTACACATACACAAAAGAAACTCACTACAGGCAACACCAACATTTTTATTAGTGATTCTACAAAAATATTGATATGTGGAGAGTTTTGAACCTGCTCTTTTGTGCTCTGTGGTATCGTGATAGAGGAGTGAAGTTAAAAAGAGAGTTTTCGCCATGTAATCCGACATGTGATCTGCAAGAAATGGATACTCAATCCCAGCAATGAGTCCTTTGCGGAGGATGATATGAGGACGCTCGAGATATCTCATTCCGATCAAAGCCATTGTTCTGTCAAAATGGTAGACTTCAGGAACATGATCCGGTGATAAACTTCCGTGCTTTCTCAAAGTTGTTGCTTCAAAATAAGCTCTTTCTTTCGTCATTGGCCAAGATTCCCCAATACACCGAATATATGGAAGTGCCTATTTAGATACATGGAGATAAAAAAAAAAGACACAAATAAAAATTATTCACCATAATCATAATTAACGATCTGATTTACTTGAAAAAAATCAAAGCTTGTTCATTTCCATGGAAGCTAACAATCAATCTTCTCTAGGTCGAAGTAACGTCAGAGAAAGGCACAACCCTTGAAATGTGAAGACAAAAGAGTATCATTTCGAGTTACAATCTCTTCAAAATTAGGTCAAAGGTACGAACTTTAAGACAGATATCGATAGGTTTCCATCAAAAACCAATGAATCTAAAACGCACAATAAATATGATTTGCTGATTGCGTTGAGAAGGCTTTGAGCTAAAATACATTGTTGAAAAGCTGGAATAGCGACTCGATTATACAAAAAGATAAACCCTAAGTCCTAATTTAGACCGGCTATAGATAATTTCCAGAGTTTTCGCTGAAACATCTTAAGCTTTAGATGAGATAGAGACGAAGCTGATTCGAACCTGTTTGATGACGAGTGAACCAGTGGATCCAACAACGATGAAAACGAAATTGAGATTGCCATCTCCAACTTCCTTGATAAGCAAATCCTCGTACTTGTCTCCGATCCTGGAGGAGAGAGCAGGCGTTGCCTTTATGTACTCTACAAGAGATTTCTCGTTTAATGGCTTAAACTCCTCAAACGACATCTTTTGGTCTCTGCTTCAGTTTCAAGCAGCGTGGAGAGAGACAGATTGCTGCGGTGAATCAAGTTTTAAAGGTTCGATTATTTTTATTTTTTTTTGAAAGATTCTCAATTTGGTTTTGGCTTCACATCTTTCTTTTTTAGCAGATTACATATGACTCAGTGACCAACGAAACGGCAATACTCACGCCTTCTAACCATATTTAAGAACCGGTCTAAAGCCAAACCGAATTAGAATCAAATGCTACAATGCCATACTCGCATAAAAAAGAGCCCCACTGCCATCGGTGGAATAATTAATTCGTTTTTAAATTTTTTTAAATAGCAAAAAGGTGGTTGTTTACTACCCTATCCATGAATGTTTTCTTAATTACGAGAAAATCTGGGTATATAAAAACCCACCCAACTTAAATCGGATCCGACCCGCGTATCTTTGGATTTATCCTAATGAAACTTGAATTCTTTGTAAAAAAACCTCCATACAGTTAAGAATTTCGAGAAAAACCGATTGAGTGTTTTCCGGCGTAGAATCTGGCGAGTGTTGATAGAAGTAAACCGATTCCGTTCTTTTTATTTCCACTCCACAATCTACAAATTCCGTTGTAATCGATTTCTCCAACTTCTGTTCGTTTCGACTTCTCCATGGGTCGTGTGAAACAAAAAGGCGTCGAGTATGAGTCAAGTGAAAGCTGGGAAACGTTGCCTGAAACAGAATCGCATTCTCCAGCCGCAGCGAGAGAATCTGAAGTAAATCCTGAAGCCGCAGAGAAAGAGAAAGGAAATATTCCTCAAGCCGATGTAAACCCTATTCCTACCGAAGCCGCAATAAAGTCAAGCGAAGATGTTCCTCAAGCCGCGATAAACCCTATTCCCACAGAAACAGAAATGGAGAAGGAAACCTCTCTGAATCCTATTGAGGAGACCGCGGCCCAAAAAATAACCACAGAAGATGAAACCGAAACGATTAACCCCATGGAAGAAGAAGAGGAGGCTGAGGGTGATGAAGCAGAGGATGGAAAGGAGGATGGTGAAGAAGAAGAGGAGGGAAAGGAGGGTGATGAAGAAGAGGAGGGCAAGGAGGAGGGTGATGAACAAGATTCGAGAAATGAAGAGGCTGATGAACAAGAGGAGGGAAATGATGATGCTGAAGAAGAAGAGCAGGAGGCCGAAGAACAAGAGGAGGAGGCCGAAGAACAAGAGGAGGAGGCTGACGAAAAAGAGGATGAGGCTGAAGAACTAGAGCAGGAGGCTGAAGAACAAGAACAGGAGGTTGAAGAGCAAGAGCAGGAGGATGAAGAAGTGGAACACGAACCCTCACCGGCGAAGGTATGCGTTTAATAGATAGAGTCTACTGAGTTAAATGGGACAACTTTGACCAATTTAAGGTGTAGTGGTATAACATTATGTAATTGGAGTATAAGTAGGACAAATAGGACAATTGTGGGGAATATGTTTGACTGGTTTTGGTACAATTTCGTACAAGGGGGACAACTGAGTTAACTAGATTATTTGTACAATTGGAACAACTGGGAAAACTTTGTATGCGGATAAGAGATAGAGTCTACTGAGATAAATGGGACAACTTTGATTAATTTAAGGTTTACTGGGATAACATTATGTATTTGGAGTATAAGTCGGACAAATAGGACAATTGTGGAAAATATGATTAACTGGTTATGGTACAATTTCGTACAAGTGGGACAACTGAGTTAACTAGATTAGTTGTTTCGGACAAGTGGGACAACTGAGTTAAGTAGAGTAGTTGTACAATTGGAACAAATGGGATAACTTTGTGAGACTGTCTTTGGATTTCAGGATACAGATGAGGGAAACCAACCAATGGGACCTGAGAAGCTCTACTTCGGTCCAACCGAGTATAGCAAGACGGCAAGGATAATGACGAGATGTAGTATGAAGCATGTTTTTGAAGTGATAGAGTCTCTTCCAGAAGAGGATAAATGGTTCAGATCTCACCAGCAGTTTAAGCACATTTTTCATATGGCTAGGGAGCCAAATCACATGAATCAAGGACTTTGGATGCTGCTCCTTCACACAGCTTACACTGAGAGGTGAAATGAGGTTTGGTTTGTGGTTAATGGAGTTCCTATCAGGTATTCTATGAGAGAGCATGCACTTTTAAGTGGACTTGACTGCCATGATTACCCGCAAGACTATAAGAAATTGGGGACTTTGAAATTTGTGGAGAGAATGTTTGGAAGGAAAGCACAAATCAAAATCGCAATTGTGAAAGCTCAGTTACTCTCAATGGAGGAACCCTCTCTAGACAGGAAGAAGCTGGCAGTCTTGTATTTTTTATGCATAGTACTGAAAGCGAAATCCAAGATTGATGGGAACATTGATGAATTCTTGCTTAGAGTGGTTTCTGATTTGAATTTGTGTAAAAGGTTTCCATGGGGGCGTTACACATTTGATGAGACCGTAAAGGAGATCAGGCGAGTGGTGACCAAGTTTTGGCCAAGTGAGAGCAAAAGGAGAAGCATTTTCGTTTTCTGGTTTCATTGTTCCACTACAGGTTAGTCTCAGTTTAATAGGTGTCTAAACGTTATGATTTATGATTGTAACTTTGATATTGTATTTTGTAGATTCTTGCATTTGAGTGTATTCCAAATCTTGGACGCAAATTTAGAGAAGTTGTACCTGCTGCGGATGACTGTCCAAAGATGTGCAAACACAAATTCACTGAAATTGCAATGAAAGGAATACCTTTGGATGACATCAATGAAGCCATTGGTACTACTACCGAGGTGAATTTTCATTGCATTAGATTATGAGTTTGTATGGATGTTTGGATGATGATATTTATTAAGCGATTGGTACTACTATTAATAGGATATTAGTGAAGACTCTTGATAACACCGGATTTTGGCCATTTTTATGGATCATTTTAATATCTTTTACAGGTGTTTTTACTCTATTTTCAAAGGTTTTCAAAGGATTTCTATGTTTCCGGATTTTAAAATACTTTTCAGGTAATTTGGGATAAAGAGGCACAAAATGGAACAAAAAGACTCTTTTGGATAAATGCAGACCGTCAGAACTCTCATGGAGAGACGAAGACCTTCTCACCGTCTGATCACCCTCAAAATTGGACAACTTATAGAAGAATCAACCAGCTTTCAAATGCACTTGGTTTGGAGACATTCCAACGGTTGGATCTCAAGATATTCCATTAGCCCCGGAGCCACGCGGAGTTGGCCAGCAACTCACGCGACCGCGGCCAACAAGCTATTTGCCGCAGTCAGAAGCCTCCCGACCGCGGCCAACAAGCCAATTGCCGCGGTCACAACACTCCGGACCGCGGCATTCAAGCTCCGACTTAAAGCCCACTTATCTGAAGCCCAAAGTCATTCCCAGCCTCAATTCCGGAACCCTAG
>NW_006256486.1:3330129-3384357 GCF_000478725.1 Eutrema salsugineum
AGACTATAAATACATGTCATTTAAGGGTCGTTTTTAGAGAGAGCCTTTTCATTACTTTTACCAGAAACCCCTTTTTCCTTTTAGCCCGTTTTTTATTGAGATTTTTTGTAGAAGATTGTTCAAGTCCGAGTTCTTCAATAGAGAATCTTTCTTTATCTCTTTTCTTTACTGTTTTTCATTACTTTTATTAAAACCAATGATGATGTCGAACTCAGCCATGTCTGAGTAGATCCCGAGTTGGGCTTAGGGTTCCCGAAAGGGGCTCTCATAATCGATTAAGACATCTAGGTTTATAGATCTGGGATTTCGACATGTTCTCTGTTTATTCTTGTTCTTATTGCATGTATGCTTGATTGATCACCTAGTATCTGATCTAGATAGTTAGTGTTGCGAAAGTTTTCATTAAGTATCAGCCCTAGAATGAAACAGGCGATTTTTCCGTAGGAGTGGAAACCTACCTGCGGCGAGATCGTGAGTATTGACGAGTCTTGTGCAGCTCTTGCGTTCTCTCCCTTCCAGGGCCAGAGTGGAAACCTACTGGTCAGGGTTGCGAGAAACAGTTGGTTATGATCACGACAGTGACGTAGTCATACCGCCATACTCTAGCTCTAGAACCCATATATTGTTATCCATCAATCCCAATCTATCTACCTTAGTGTTAAAACCGATTATGATCCCTTAGAGTTCCCAAAAGCTCAGCGTTTTTAGCCATAGTTTACAATTCCATCGATTTTTACTTGCTTTCTTAGACCTGCATTTCAATTTCCTTAGTTCGTTATTTACTTGCTTTATTTACTTTTCATGCGATATTTTACTTGCCTTATTTTTGTTTAGTTCGATATTTTACTTATTCCATTTGCATTTCATTCGATTTTCTTTACTTGCTTTTTAGGATAGATTTATTTTCTTTCTTTTGCTTTAGTTTAATTCGCAAGAAAAACAACCAACCTTTAAAACCAATTTAGTCTAGACATAAAGTTAAAAACCGTAGAAGAATACCAGACACACAAATCTCTGTGGATTCGATCCCTAAATACTACAACTGATCAGCTTGTGCACTTGCGGCTTTCATTTGTTTTGTTAAGGGTAAAACTTGTTCCCTCACGCAGTTGACACGACATCAACTCTCTTGTTTTATAAGGAGTGTTTATTTGCATTTATTTTCATTTATCCATCATCAGGTGATGAGTATTAGTGAAGACTCTCTTGTTTTATAAGGAGTGTTTACTGTGAAACCAATTTGTTATCTTATTTTCTGACATGTTGCTTAAAACATATGCTTCTTCTAATTGTACAGCACAAATACAACATAGTTGTACTAATTGTCCAGTTATCCCAAAATATTCAAACATATGATTCGTCACTTGTACAGCACAAATGCGACATAGTTGTGCTAGTTGTCCAGTTGTCCCAATTTCAAACATATGCTTCTTCTAATTGTACAACACAAATTCAACATAGTTGTCCCAATTTCAAACATATGCTTCTTCTAATTGTACAGCACAAATGCAACATAGTTTTACTAGTTGTCCAATTGTCCCAATTTCAAACATATGCTTCTTCTAATTGTACAACACAAATACAACATAGTTGTACTTATACTGTTATGTTGTCCAAAATATTTCCAAATGATTTGTCACTTGTACATCACAATTCCAACATAGTTGTACTAATTGTCCAGTTGTCCCTGGGTTACATGATTAGATGAAAAAAACACAGTTGTCCAATTCTTCCTGGGTTACACCTGTTGGTCGTTTGTTCTTGGACTTGACTCTGGGAATAATCACCGTCCCAAGTTAATTCCTGGGTTAGACCTGTTGTTTGCACGCTTTCGGCGAGGTTCTCCGGTGGAGGGAAATCGCTTGTCTTGCTTTCTTCCACGCTTTTTGATGTAGTCTGGTGGGTGCACAATTGACTGTCTTATGTTCTCTGGAACATCCCAACTAGACTCGTGTGGAACCAGATATATGGTTCTGCTATAAGCCAATGACCAAGCCTTTGTCAAGCAGTATTCCGAGCACAGATCAGAGAGTTCTATATCCACAGATCTCCTTTCTTGGCGCATTAGGGCCATGGTCGCTGCTATAGCATGCACGCAAGGAATCTTGTCAATATCAAAACATCTGCAACTACAATTTCTCCTTAACAAATCAACCTGATATCTCTTCCCATCAACTCCAGTGACACTGTATTCGAGTTCACTGCCGTTCAGCTCAGTTACTAGTAGGTGAGTTGCAACTGCACAACGTGTATGTAATTCATTTTCCACATACGGCACCAACTGTTTTCCTAAGCTTGTTGCAGAAACAGTGTCTTTTCTATGCTTATTGAACCACTCAGATAATTTTTCAACATATGCATCAATCAAAGGCAGTAGAGAGTACTTCCTTGCCCTCTTGAATACACTATTCATCGACTCACAAGCATTACTGGTGTCCAAATTGTACTTGTCTCCTTTAAAATAACACCTAGCCCATTTTTCCACAGGAACAGCAGCAAGATACTCGGCGGCTTTAGGAAACCTCCTCCCAAAATCGGTGTATGCGCTGATGAAGTCATACTCGGTATACATATGAGCACAATCTCTAAATCTCGCAGCACAAATATCTTTAAAACCAACAGCAGCTTTACCTCTCACGTTCTGCGACAAATGCCACACGCAATGTCCGTGCTGAGACTTAGGATACACCTCATGAACTGCTTTCAAAATGCTCTTATGCCTATCGCTCATAAAAACCAGCTCTTCATCATCTGGTATGACAGTTTTCAGTGTTTCTAAAAACCAATTCCAACTTCCATCTTTCTCCCTATCAATTACACCCATTGCAATGGGGTAATGATGATGATTAGGGTCTTGAGCTGTAGCAAATACAAGCATACCACCATATATATTTTTCAGAAATGTTGCATCCATGACTATGACTTTTCTCATTGCTCTAAAACCTTCTATACAAGCACCCAAAGCAATGAATAGATATTTGAACTTATTTTCAGCATCCACCTTCACGCATGTAACTGTACCAGGATTTACCCTCTCTAACACGTATAGATAAGAACACAATTTCCTAAAACTTTCTACAGGACTCCCTCTCACTTCACTAACAGCTAGCTTTTTGCCTCTCAATGCAGTAGAGTAAGACACATTTATTCCAGCTTCTACCTGAACAACATTGATAATACTTTTGGGCGCGGGGGTGTCAATCTGACCTGGATATGCATCACGCAAGACGGATGCAACTACTTGTGGAGTACCTTTTCTTCTCTTCCGACTTGTACTCGCGACAACCCTGGAGCAGGTATGAACACTCCTATATACTCTGACACTGAAATATGTGGATTCCTTAATTCTGGCAGCATGTAAATACCATGGACACCCACGATCAGCTTGTTGGCATTTCAGTATCACTCGACCCTGGTCAGACTTCTCGGTTTTTACCCCAAAACACCCTTTATGTGCAGCTTTATCAACCATTACTCTCAATGCCTCCTTCGAACAGAACTGTTGACCTTTTTCAAAACCTGCACCATCATCCCATTCTAGAACAAATTGAGTTTGTTCTTCTTCCCATGGAAGTTAACATGCTCATTCTCATTAAAACCGGTTTCCAAGCCATCTTCATTCCCCATCTGTTTCTCACTATCAGGCTCATTAGTACGCTCATTAGTAGGCATGTTCTCTTGATTTCCTCCTTCCTCAGCCCTGAAAAGAACCATAACACCACCATTCGCTACATTATCCCCATTAGCTACATAATCCTCACATAGCTGATCTCTTTTGTATGTATCCACCTCTTCGATAAGCTCCACATTCAAAACAGATCTCAGACCATCTTTATCAAATGTCATCAGATAAGCATATACATCATCATCACCGAAAATACATGACTCCATTTGAGGCTTAGCTACCAAAGGAATGTAGCTCAATTTCAGATTCGTCGTATTGGAGCTTAGTGCAATCTTCTGGCATATCTTCTCTACAAGAGCTGAATAAGTAATCCCATCCAAAGATAATGTTTTAAATGATATTGCATGTTTTACTGAAATCCATTTAAACTCCTCCTCGTTCCGTGAATAATATCCTCCATACTCAAAATGTATGTTGGTGTGGCCAATGCTCATTATATCCTAGTATACGCAGCAAAAAAAAATCATATTACCAATTACGTTTCTCACAATTATACCTTTTATACTAGTTGTCCCGAATTTCTCACTATAACATTTGTACCAGTTGTCCCACATTATCAGTTTTAACAGAGACTTGTACTAGTTGTCCCATAATATGATAATTCGGAGACTTGTACTAGTTGTCCCATAAGTCGGAGACTTGTACTAGTTGTCCCATATTATTCAGTTCTACCATTTGTACTACTTGTCCCCTATCTTTCACTTATACCTTTTGTACCAGTTATCAAAATTCCCAAACTTTCTTGCCTAAAATCTTTGGTTCCACATCCTCGTTTCACATCTACCAAACAGATTCAACACTAAAAATCGACAAATTAACATCGATTCGAAGAGAACTTAACTAATAAGCAACAAACTTAGGCAATGTACATAGTTAAACAACCACCAAACAAACAAAGAAAACCCCTAATTTATAAATCCCCAAAATACACACCACCATCGAAGTCTTCTCACACAAATGGCGGGATAAGAAAGAGTAGTTAAACAACCAAAAATGAGCCGGCGCCAGCAAACGACGGTGGTTCGAATCAAGCTCTCTGCGGCGGAGGTGTACGGAAAGGAGCTCGGGGAAGAAGAAAGCCACAGATTTTTTTAAAAAAATAAAAAACCCAATTTTATTCTTTAAATTTTTATATTCAGTTCATTAAGGTTAAAAACGTCATTACACTCCTATTTATGGCATTAGATAATGTTATGGCAGGTGAGATTTTTTTTTTTGCGAGTTATGGCATATCAGCTCCGCGCCAAATGCTACAATGCCATAACTCGCATAAAAAAGAGCCCCAATGCCATCGGTGGAATATTCAATTCGTTTTTGATTTTTTTTAAATAGCAAAAAGGTGGTTGTTTACTACCCTATATCCATGAATGTCTCCTTAATTACCAAAAAACCTGGGTATATGAAAACCCACCCAACTTAAATTGGATCCGACCCGCGTATCTTTGGATTTACCCTAATGAAACTTGAATTCTTTGTAAAAAAACCTCCATACAGTTAAGAATTTCGAGAAAAACCGATTGAGTGTTTTCCGGCGTAGAATCCGGCGAGTGTTGATAGAAGTAAACCGATTGCGTTCTTTTTATTTCCACTCCACAATCTACAAATTCCGTTGTAATCGATTTCTCCAACTTCGGTTAAAGTATTTTCCCCATTTTTATATATAAATTTAATTGAAAAATGTAAATTTATTAATTTTAATTAGTTAGTAACATCAAAACGGAACCAAGAAGCAAATAATCTCAATATGAATCAGATTACCCAAAAAACAAATTTAAATTACCCATTTTAGTCATTTGAACATATTTTAATTGTAATTAACAAAAGATATGATGAGAAATTTATTGGTTTCTACATCTGTTTTAGTGTATAAAAATATCATCTTTCATTTATATTTATCATATTTATTCTTATTTTAATCAAATAAAATTAAAGTTTAAAAGGTTAAATTACTTTTATCCTTCCTTACTTTAGCTAAATAAAAATTAAATCCTTAAAGATAAAAAATGGTATAAACATTACATGTAACACTTTTACCATATTAAAATTGATATAACAATTTCTTTCCTACCTTTGCTTCAACATATATAGGGAGAAAAAAACCGATCGATAAACGCAGAATAAGCTATTTGAATACAACGTTATGATACAGAATATTGTTATGGCATTATTGTTCACCATAGGATATATTGTGATCATCTTCGAAGAGTCCTTATCTTTCAATAAAAGTGGAATAGGACTTTTGATTGCCGTGAGTTTGTGGGTTGTGCGAAGCATCGGTGTAAGAAATTCATAGTACAAATGGCTCTTTTACTTAATGTTGTTTTTACCTCAAATATTTGTATGCAGTGAATAAGAATAGCTTGATAGTAATGTGATTCATAACGTTAATAGCATGTTTTACAGGCTCCTTGTCTTGAAATTGTTGTTTTAGAGCTTCAACATGCAACAACTGAAGTTAGTCAAATAGTCTTCTACTTGGTCGGTGCAATGACCATTGTGGAGATTGTTGATGCGCACCAAGGATTTAAGCTGATTACAGATTATATAACAACCCGGAAACCAAAATTACTTTTACTGATGGTTTTGATATTCCATTTCTGATTTTTAAGTTTTTTTTTTTTTTGCTTCTCAGTTGCTCTTCCTCTCGCATTATCTTGACTTTGGCAACTTATGGTTTCGTTTTCAGGTTGGTTTTGCATCATTTTTCCTCAGCTCAGTTCTTGACAACCTAACAACTACTATTGTTATGGTTTCTCTACTGAAAAATCTGGTTCCTCCATCAGAATACCGCAAGTAAGGAAACATAATATTTGTTTGTTTGTATGAATTTTGAGGTTGCGAATTAAATTTGTTTCTATGGTAAATCTCAACGAAACACCAATTCAAAAGATTCTCTATTTTGGTGTAGTTATCTTTTTCCTAATAAAGTATCTTTCTTAATATGGAGCGAGTGATGTGTGCTAACGTTAGTTGATATGTTCAATATAATCTATGACAAGACTTTTAGGAGCAGTTGTGGTTATATCAGCAAATGCAGGAGGAGCTTGGACTCCTATTGGTGATGTTACTACGACTATGTTATGGATACATGGCCATATATCGACATTTTCGACTATAAAGGTTATATTCTTATTCGAAATGTTCAATTAAAGAGCTTGAATTCCATTAGTACTTATGATGGAGCCTTTACCTTCTTCCTTTCAGAATCTTCTATTACCTTCAGCGGTTTCGTTTATCGTTCCACTGGTTCTAATGTCATTGACCAGGTTATATGATAAAGTCTTCTTACACTCTCAGAGGTTTTCAACCTTCTTTTGCCGTTTCCATTGCAAAGGCTGATGTTTTCTTTTTCGTCTTTCTCAGTGAGGTAAATGGAATGAGACTGAATACTCCTCCTAGTCTATTATTAGCTTCTGAGCAGATTGCTCCAAGAGGAAAGCTTGTATTTGGGGTTGGCTTTGGAGCTTTGGTTTTTGTCCCAGTGTTTAAGTCCCTAACCGGGTTGCCTCCTTTCATGGGTGTCATGTTGGGTCTTGGAGTTCTTTGGATTTTGACAGATGCAATCCATTATGGTGGCTCAGAGAGAAAACATCTAAAAGTTCCACGTGCTTTGTCTCGGATTGACACACAAGGAGCTCTGTTTTTCCTTGGGATTCTTTTATCTATCAGCAGGTAACTAAACTCTAGGAAAAACCTAGAAACCTTTTTGGACGTGTGAGAGATTGATAATGTTGTGCCTTTTTTTCAGTCTTGAAGCGGCTGGGATTCTCAGAGAGATTGCAAACTATCTTGATGCTCATATACTCAATGTTGAACTCATTGCAAGTATTGTTGGTTGTGTATCAGCCATCATAGACAATGTCCCATTGGTTGCAGCAACTATGGCGATGTATGATCACTCAACATTCCCTCAAGATTCCGAGTTTTGGCAGCTCATTGCTTTTTGCGCTGGAACTGGTGGTTCCATACTTATCACTGGATCTGCTGCTGGAGTAGCCTTCATGAGTCTGGAGAAAGTCGATTTCTTTTGGTACTTCCGTAAGGTGAGACTGAGATTACTCTTTACTCTTTAGCCCACTTTCAATATAACAAGATCGGTAACAAAATGTATTTTGTATTTTTTTTTTTCATTTTCGTGCAGGTGAGTTGTTTTGCTTTTGTTGGTTATGCTGCTGGTATCGTGACTTACCTCGCGGTCCACAGTTTCCCTCTTCAGCTTCAAACAACTGTACTTCATAGTTCATATCCCTTTGCTGACTGATTCATAGGCTACAAAAATATCAAGAGTTTCAATGTCTATGAATTGGAAATAGAACGTTATGTATAAGAACACATCCATAATATCATGAACGTTATGTATAAGAACACATCCATAATATCATGAAGATGCTCTCATTTGTGCTTAAAAGATTCCTTGAGTCATAAGATATTCCAAGCATCATACAATCATTCAACAAAAAAAAAAATTGACAGACTTAGGCTCCGAATGGTGACCAAATAATCGAGGAGTACACAAGATTTTATAAATAAAAAGTCTTGGCAAAGCTACAAAACTGATACAAACAGAGAGACCAGTATGCATTCATCAAATGTTTTAATATCTATACCCTACATAAAATTATAGATATTAAAGCATTTGTATAAATGGAAATGTAAAGAGAGGAGAATTAAACACAAATCAACTATATAATACATACATAAAATTTAGACGTTGGTAACTTGTAGACAATTGTGAAGAAAATTATTTAATTTTATTTCATTTTGATTTTAGAAAGCTTATCATTAGAATATCAAATTTTTAAAAATCAGATGAGTCACAAGTTTTAGTATTGTTTTCTTAACAGTATTTTCGGGCCGCCCTTGTAATTGTCACTTACGATTGTAAAAGAGAATCTTCGATTTAAAAATAATGGAAGTTTACCTAAAAAATCTGTGACCTCAACGGCTCAACCTCAAGTAAGGTAGGTTCATGTACAAATCTCTTCTAAAGCTATTTGACTATTGAAAGTCAATAAACCATAAGGTCTTTCGTTGGTTTGGTTTTTCATGTTGAGTATGCATGGGTTATTTTATTGTATATTTTCTAGGCTTCTGATTCCGGAAATATCTCTATGTTTTCCGTCAAATTTTCTAATCGAGAATTTCTAATTTTTTTCTACCGGTCTTGTATCCTTTAAAACATTTTAATATATATAGAATTCTCATTAATTATTATCACAAATAAGTTTTTTTTTTTTTTTGCTAAAACACAAATAAAAAACTTTAGTTAAAGTAGTTACAAGTGTGAGGTTTCGACCGCAAAGTCTCCCAAGTCACGACATGATAGAATGAACGGTAGTATGGTATCGTACTGAACAGTATAACTTATTTAATTTTTTTTTTTTTTTTTGTTAAGAGTATGAATTATAAAATTGGCTTAAAGCTAGAACAATAGTCAAAGCTTTTGAGCGGATACATATTAGTTTTATGAAGAAATAATTATTTGATATTGCAGATTATTACCAATCACATTTCAATATGCAGAGTTTATATGCAACTATGCAGTAAATTTAGTGATAAACAAAACATAATTTATTTTACAGATTTGTAATTGAATAATCAAGTTTCTTAATAAAATTTAAAATTGCTTAGTTACATCAGTCCACATTTTCTACAATTTCATTATTGTGCAATATATTATCAAAAAAAAGTTGAAATACTTTATATACTTAGATTATATCATTATCAACGTAACAGTATAATGTCAATTCTCTCTTGGTGCCAAACTCAATACTTTTAGTTTACGTGAACCCAACTATTGATCAATACTTTTGTTTACGTGAATATGATCTCTCGTTGTTGAAATTTAGAGAGGTGGCGGCAAATCAACAGTTCCAAAAGATAAAAAGAAAAAAAAATTATTCATCGACTGATATTTTTTTCTCCTCACACTCATCTTTTCTTAGACACTATAAATACCCCTTTTTCACTATAAATACCCTTAAACCCAATACTATCATGAACATCATACTAACTACATATCGAGATTAATAAATCCGTGTTAACTACTACAAAAATCATTTCATCATAGTGGTGATGGCTAAAAACCGCACCGAGTTCTACATAGCGTTTCTCGTTCTTCTGATAGTGGGATCGGTGTTACTAGCTGTTGAAGGACGACCCGTCAAGTATGGTTCGAGACCGTTGATCCAATCAAGAGATTCACATGTGTCCAATGGAAACGTAATGTCTTCATTTAAACCAGTCAAGTCCTCAGTACAGGATTTGTCGTGGTTAGCCACGGTTAAACAGTCCGGGCCAAGCCCAGGGGTTGGGCATCATCGAGCCAAGGGATACAAGAAGTTTGGACGAGCCAACGACTCTGGTCCTAGTCCTGGTGTTGGACACTAAATTAACAAAACTCATGATTTATAAATTATTTTCTTCAAAAATAATAATAACAGTAATAATTTATCATGTTTTAGTAGCCTCTAAGATGTAATTTTCTTCTATTTTTTTTATGTTTATCTCCTTTTCTTAAAATGCTTACTTTGTCTCCACATAATAATCATTAATCAAGTTTAGATCAAGCGTCAAGATAGGAATTAATTAAACAAGCCGTAAACCTCTCCTTATTTCTTATGGTTCAACAAGTTTTCAGAATTTCTAATTGAAAATTGCTCTTTCAATTCATAAGCGAAGATACTTGACAAAGTGATACCGGCCGTTCTGATAATCTATTTCTATAAAATAAGTTTATTTGAGTTATTGTTTGATAGGAGATCCGTACGGTACATATTTATAGTGGTATAGTTTAATGTTAACATCCGGGAAATGTAAAAAGTTCATATGATCCAATTCTAATACATAAAGAACATAAAAATAATATGGAAATATGCTTGTTCAAGAATATACCATATGGCTAAAGAACATTTTTACCGTTCACACACATTTGAAATTGTTAGATTTCCATAGTTCCATGAATTTGATTTCATGTGTTTGAGTTTATTTGGTCTCCCTAAGATATTATTCTGGTCTCCCATTTATCTCCAAGGCCTTCAAATGATCCAAAATCCGGCAATGAGATGCATCAATGTTCTTAATTATTTATGGGTTTGTCTCTCTCAATATATCAAAAGATCTTCGCTTATCTAGAGCAACACGTTGCCTAGAGGTTCTGAAATTTTGAACACTAAGACACGTAATGAGCTTCGGAAACTAGTCACAAGGGCTGGAGAAAATAGTCAATACCACCATGATGTGAAAAAAAAAAACTTTTAGTAGAAATCATGTAAAGAAAAATGATTCCATTAATATATATTTCAAATTAGGAAACTAGGCTTACACTATCGCATGAAATCTTCATATACTCTCTCTGTTCCACGAGTTTTCTTTTGTAGAGCATTTTTAATCAAGATTGATTTTTTTTTTGAGTTATCTAAAATGACAAAAATATATAGGCCGGAAATTTTGGTATATATATTAAACTAGTTAAAGTTTAATGATTTATAATTCAAGAAATAAATAATTAAATAAATTCATTTTCTTAAGCTAAATAAATTGAATTTTTACTGGTTTAAATAGTTTGCGATATGTATATTTACAAACTAACGCAATACATTACATATCGATTTGCATCTTCTATTGCTTTATTGATATCGCAATGGCATATTGGCTTTGTATACTTGTATCATATATGCATGAATATATGTGGTTATACTTAGCTGGCAGTGTAAGTAGATTTGGACCATTTCGCATGGTTGGCTCTAATCTTTTAAAACAGGGGTTTAGACTTTTGGGTTAAATCATAAAGGCACGCCAAAAGCTCTCTCATGTGTGTTTTAAATTTAATATCGAAAGCTTTTGACCCGAATTTCTTTTCGTAAAGAAACGACAACTAACGTTTCTCGTGATGCATGATTAATTTAAATATCCTATATAGTCTTTGTTTGAACCTATTTTATTCATTGGATTATAATTACAAGATAAACATGCATGCACAAACCTCGTCTTGTTTCATTCATTTTATCACATTAAAACTCAAAAAAAAAAAAAAACCTGGAACTCATCCGACAGTGGCAGTAATTGTTAGGAATTTTGGGAATAATTCATTTTTTATTTGGGAATAGTTATTTTTTATGTTTAGAAATAATATAAATAACTAAATAAGAGACAACAACAAAAGAAGGAGATGAGCTGGGAAGCACGTGTGAAGGAGAGAGAAGCACGTGCAACAAAGACAGTGCAGGGTTGACCGGAGACCGTAGGGTCGCGAGAAGTGGGAGACACGGTGTCCCCTACATACGCCTTTTACGACATCGTTTTAAGCCTTTAAGAAAAAACGACTACTTACAGTATTTGAATTGAGTTAATAACTCCAAAAGCCTAGACTCATGCCAATTACTAGAATATAATTGATTATAGTAAAATCCAAAATAAAACGTATCATACATGATTTGGAGTTGGAAAAAAAGATTATATCACCATTAAAAATAATAATAAATAAATATTAATAATGGACAACTGATCTCTCTGTGATTGTTGAGTACCTAGATTTTAAACATTCATGTCCTCACTGTTCATTAAGATTCTTTGACCTCTTGACTCATCCAATCTTTGGTTGTAAGTCTTCATTTTATATTGGCAATCAATAAACTAAATAGTTTTGTAATGTTTGGATTTAACTGGCGGACTTTATTAATTTATGACTGCTGGACTTATGATCGAATATAAACTTCATGGACTTCTTTTTAAACAACTTGGCAATGAATAGATAACACATTAACACATGAATTTTCATTTACTATTTAAGTTTTATTATAATTTACAATGTTAAATTTTTGATATTGTTTTGTTAAGGAAAATCAGTTTTCTTGAGAAACAAGTCAATCATTCTGCTAGAAAACAAGTCAATCATTCTGCTAGTTTGTAGCTCAAATGACTATATATATTTTATTTAAAATGAATTGGTGAGTTGATATATAAAACATATACATACGGACATGGGAGCTCTACTAATTTTAGTGCCTCTCCTCCCCAATTATTCGTTTGGTCTATACCATGAATTTTTTAAAGAGTTGACGTTTAGTATTGCAAACACAGTTATAGTTTTACTTTTATAACTTTAAATTAAAACTAGGATTTAACCCGCCTACGGGCGGGTTGAGATATATAAATTATTCAATTCCTTTAATATTTGTTTAAACTAAATGCAATGACATATGAAAGTTTGCCTCTTAAACTGAAATTTGCATAATATTGCATTAGAGATATAATCTAGAAACTTTAGTAGATTTTTCAAAAGTTAGAGATGGTACATTCTCGTCTATAGAGTTTAATAGTAAATGTCGTACACAGTTTTATGTAATTTTAGGAAGTATGTATTTTAGAAACTTTAGTAGATTTTTCAAAAGTTAGAGATGGTACATTCTCGTCTATAGAGTTTAAGAGTAAATGTCGTATACAGTTTTATATAATTTTGGGAAGTATGTATTTAACTGAGTGGGAAAATCTTCATCTTAGATCATTAGTGACACAATTATGATCGGACATGAGATACAACATGAATAATACTAATTTACATGGTTTTAAAAAGCTAAGATAGACTGCATACCATTTCACAAGAGTTTCCGGTATAACTTTACGACTCCCAAATTCATTTAAACCAACTAACCAATGTAGACGGACAGGTATAAAACATAAAGAATGGAGGGTAAGGAACATTTGAAATGCATGGGTTTTATTAGGTATTCGGTCATTAAACCATTGGCAAATCTATGAGAGTCAAATAGAAGAACAATCTGGAGTTAAAGCATCAAATCAAAATGTCACTAACCGGTATTTGATTGCCATTTCACCTACCCTCATGCGATGTCACTGCACAAATTATAAACTGTCATCTAGGATAAGGAAGTTAGATAGAAAATATGGGAACATTATACATAACATATTGACACCTTCAACACATGAGCTACCTTCAATAAAATAAAGATATATGGTACGGTGGACATGAGCCATAGTTTGTAGATCATTGGTGGAGCATGGTAAGGCTTTTGAATCGACTTCATCTCTCTCAGTCTCAGTTTGGCTGCGGTTCCAAAATTGGAAGCACGAATATGCTATAGCAACAGTACTCTAACACAAATCCCAAAGCTTAATCAAGTAATGTCTAATTTTTTTTATTCACATAAAATGAAAAAGGAGATATATAACATACGTACCAGGAGAGTTTAATCAAAAAGATGTAGAATAGAACACAAATCGCACCTCCTATAGTGCTGGAAAAGCTGAGAGGCGGCTGGATTATCACCCATTATATCCGTACCAAAAACTTAGATCAAGAGATGATGGAGAGGCCCGTTGGATTTCTCTAAAGAAACAGAGAAGAAAAAGGGAACAATGTAAGAGAGCATGAGAAAAGGTTTAAGAGCTAATTATATTTGTGACTGAACATACGACTAAACTGGCTCGGGGAACATAAATCAACCTCGTACTCAAGTGAAAGGTGAGATTGAGCCCTTTGGCCTAGGGTTTGGAGCTTCCATCTGTAGCAAGACCATGTTTTTCTTCTTCCTGCAGCCATCTACGCCAAGCTCCCATACCTGAAACAAAAGATACCCAAAACCAAACTTGAGAGCTCTAGTGTAGAAATGTTTGCTATATTTAATCAAACTTTCATAATAATTTTATCCCCCAAAGATCCATAAATCAATAAAGGTTCATATTACGAATCTGCTCTCAGCAAACAAAAAACCACTGTGATTTTAGGTGTATGTCAAGCAGCGTGAAACATAAGATAAATATTTCTAAGCGAAACAGAATTAATAATTTATTTTTTAGAAAGATCATCGCATTGTCAAAATGTTTCTTTGAATTTAGAAAGTTGGAAGATGATGTCATGGAATTCATTTTGCATAAACTCTGTACTCTTCTTCCTTTTTCACAAGAACTGAGTGATACCAAACTATCTCAGAAATACATATACATATCCTTCCTATTAAAAATATTTAATTTTTGGAAAAGTACTTGTATACGACTTAATTTATTAGAAATGTGTGTGAGGTTATAATCTTTAATAGACACTTAAATATATCTACTAACATGAAAAGCAAGTAAATCAAAGGATCCGATATAAGAAGATTACAATGTCTCTATAAATCATGTTCATTACCCAATGACCAAAGAAGCTGACTTTTTGTATTCACTCTGAGAATGTTTACATGATCATGGTCTATTAGATATACGTAAGTGTCATAGTTGACGCTTTACCTTTCCTAAGGTTATGTTGCCATGAACAATAAGTTGAGAAGCATAATTCTGGGGCGAAACTGGTCACCTCTCCCTCGCCATGTTTGAAGCTGTTCATCCTCTTTTGTGGATTCATTCCAAGTTCCAACACTTCCCTTAAATTTGTTTCTGAAAAACCCACATCAGATCAGATTTATTAAAATGGTTCGGAGAAGAAGGATGGTTAGAAAACCTGGAAACAAATCTTCGTTCTACATAGACTTTAGATACCGCCACTTCCAAAAGGGATTTGAGATACGATTCTTCAGCACAGTTACTTGGAGTCGTTATATTTGTAATCATATTGCAAAAGAGAGGACCAGGGGAGAGATAGTGTTGTGCGATTTTTCTGCCTGATGTTGATCTCATTTGATGACCTGGCTTTCTCAGTATTTAAGGGTAAACTGGTTTGAACTCCATCGTAAAATTCTTCGAGGCTTTTCTGAGTCATTCCAAAAATTTCTTTCACTTCTCTGGTCATACCAATAAAGGATTTCCTTAAAGAGAATAGAGAATTGGCGGTTAGATAGAATAAAATGGAAACAAATTGCTATGTCTGACCTTCTCAGTTCAGTGGTGGAGCCACTACAAGAAAGAGGGGCTTTTCCGTCGAATTATTTACGACGATTCGTAGTCGTCGTAAATTTACGACGATATTACGTCGTATTTACGACGATAGAAAATTTCGTCGTAAATTCGACGTAAAAAATAACCCTCGTAAAATCGTCGTAATGTTACGACGATATTACGACGAATAAAGAACGAATTTTATTTCGTCGTAATCTTGTCGTAATATTTACATCGATAATACGACGAATTGTCCTCTATCTTGTAGTTGACGTAAAATCGATGTAAATGTGATGTAAATTTTATTTCGACGTAAATTTGATGTAAATATGCAATGGTAATATGTTGGTAACCAAACAAAAAATTCTATATATACCCTTTCTTCTCTCATTATTCCATCAACCAAAAAAACATATAAAGACACAAATTTTTTGAGTCTTTGAATGTTTAAGTAAAATTTTTAGTAGTTGAAATTTCTATCAAATTTCAGAAACAAAAAGTCAAATATTTGTTTTTGAAATGTCTATATACGATCTACGAAAGTGGATGTATACGCCCAAAAATGGTGATGGGTCGTTGACTGAAGACTTCAAAAACGGATTGGAAATATTCATGTACCAAGCCGGCCTTCTGGAAACTGTAATTGAAAGCGGCAAAATGTATTGTCCTTGTGTGAAATGCAAAAATAGGAAACATATTCTTATTGACACTGTCTGGCAGCATTTATTGAATAGAGGGTTCATGCCCCAATACTTTATTTGGTATCAGCATGGAGAGGGATATGGTCAAAGTAGTGGTCAGATGGCTGCACGGAGTAGTAGTAATCATCAAGAACATGTGGATTTTGAAGCGTCCAATGATTATCAAAGTAGTCAAGTTCAGGGTGAAGATCATGATAGGATGCATGAAATGATTACTGATGCATTTCATGAAACACATGCTGATACTGTTGAAGAGCCCAATGCAGATGCGAAACGCTTTTATGATATGTTAAACGCAGCAAAACAGCCTCTGTACGAGGGATGTAAGGAAGGTTTATCAAAATTATCATTGGCAGCTCGGATGATGACAATAAAAACTGATCACAATCTATCTGAAGTTTGCATGAACGATTGGGCAGATCTTATTAAAGAGTATTTGCCAGATGATAATTTGGCTGCTGAAACGTATTATGAAATTCAGAAGCTGGTTTTTAGTCTTGGATTGCCTTCTGAGATGATTGATGTTTGTGTTGATAATTGTATGCTTTTTTGGAGAGATGATGAGAAGCTTGAAGAATGTCGTTTCTGCCAAAAGCCAAGATATAGACCGCAAATTGCTGGGCGTAAGAAGATTCCTTACCAACGAATGTGGTATCTTCCTATCACTGATAGGTTAAAAAGACTATATCAATCCGAACGGACAGCTGCGTCGATGAGATGGCATGCGGAACATTCACAAACAGATGGCAAAATGACTCACCCGTCTGACGGGAAATCTTGGAAACATTTTAACACCGTACATCCAGACTTTGCTAGGTCTAAGCGAAATGTTTATCTTGGTCTTTGCACTGACGGGTTTAGTCCATTTGGTATGTCTGGTAGGCAATATTCATTATGGCCTGTGATTCTTACGCCATATAACCTTCCTCCAGATATGTGCATGCAAAGAGAGTTTTTGTTTCTAAGTATATTAGTCCCTGGTCCAAATCACCCGAAGCGGGCCCTTGATGTGTTTTTGCAACCACTCATACATGAGTTAAACCAGTTGTGGCATGTTGGAGTACGAACATATGACTGTTCGAGTGGTAAAAATTTTACGATGTGAGCGGTGCTTATGTGGACAATAAGCGATTTCCCGGCATACGGAATGCTATCAGGTTGGACAACGCATGGGAGGTTATCATGTCCTTATTGTCTTCATAGGACTGATGCATTTCAGCTTAAACATGGTAGGAAAACCTGTTGGTTTGATTGCCACCGTCGGTTTTTACCACCAAACCATCAATATAGAAGAAATAGGCGTTTGTTTATAAAGAACAAATTGGTTCGTCTCCCTCCACCAGTGTACCTAACTGGAGTAGAGCTTGAAGCGCAAATAGATCATTGGGGTGGACTTGAAACGGTCCCCCTTGGAGGAAATTGGCACACTCCTGCGAATATGCCTGACGGATATGGGGTTCATCACAATTGGCACAAGAAAAGTATATTTTGGGATCTGCCTTACTGGAAAGATCATTTGCTTAGACACAATCTTGATGTTATGCACATTGAGAAGAATTTTTTCGATAACATCATGCATACTGTTTTGAACGTCCAAGGAAGAACCAAAGACAGCGTTAAATCACGGATGGACTTACCTGATATATGTAACAGAATTGAGTTGGATATGGTGAGTAATGGGAAAGCACCTGTTCCTGTATTTCGGTTGGGTGCTGAACAAAAAACAGCATTGTTTAATTGGGTATCATCAGCCGTGAAATTTCCTGATGGATATGTATCTAATCTGGCTAAATCTGTGGATAAAGGACAAAAGTTTTCAGGGATGAAAAGTCATGATTGTCATGTGTTTATGCAACGGTTACTTCCTTTTGCGTTTGCTGAACTCCTACCGGGACATGTCCATGAGGCACTAGGAGGCATTGGAGCTTTCTTCCGTGATCTAAGTACAAGGACATTATCAGAAGATGTAGTTGCACAACTGTCTACAAATATTCCAATATTGTTGTGCAATTTAGAGAAAATATTCCCACCTGCTTTCTTCGATGTTATGGAACATTTACCTATACACCTCCCTCATGAAGCAGATTTAGGAGGACCTGTTCAGTTTAGGTGGATGTATCCGTTTGAACGATTTATGAAGCATTTGAAGGGTAAGGCCAAAAACTTAGCAAAAGTTGAAGGGTCTATCGTGGCGGGAAGTCTGACAGAAGAGACTTCTCATTTCACGTCTTATTACTTTGCTCCAAAGGTTCGTACACGCAAACGGGCTCCAAGACGTTACGGCGATGGGGGTGTAGGACAAAGTTACGCAGTAGAAGGTGTGCCTGATATATTCTCACCAATTGGACGTCTAAGTGGGAAACTAAAAGAAACTTGTTGGTCAAACGAACAAGACTACCACAGCGCACATACATATATACTTCTGAATTGCGAGGAATTGGCACCTTACGAGAGGTACATAATTATAACCATGTATTATTAAAATTTGATTGAACAGACGAAATGTCCTTAACAATGTTTTAAAATTTCAGCACTTTCGTCAGTCAAGTCCGAGAATGCATTGACGGTGTTTCAGAAGATGAAATTAACAAGCGAAAAGACCAACATTATGCATTGTGGTTAAAAAGTCAAGTCGAGCATGATGACATGACATATGCAGTATGGTTTCATGAGTTGCTCCTAGGTCCTATTTCGAAGATAACTACTGCAGCTATGTATTTCACACGTGGCTATGTTTTTCATACTTATAGTCATGGCACTCAACGGGCAACTACAAACTATGGAGTTTGTGTACGAGGTGAAGTAGACTTTTATGGGATCATCAAAGAGATAATTGAAGTGGAATACCCCGGATTAGTCAGAATGAAAACTGTTCTATTCAAATGTGATTGGTTTGATCCTACGGTAGGTCGTGGAGTGCGAATTAACAAATTCGGAGTGGTAGATGTAAACGCATCTCGGCGATACAATAAGTTCGAGCCTTTTATACTTGCATCTCAAGCAGAACAAGTCACCTTTGTTCCATATCCTCGAGTTCGGAATACGGGAATTTCATGGCTGGCGGTTGTCAAAGTTGCTCCAAGGGGTATAATTGATGGTGTAGATCTCCCGCCAATGCAACAAGATGATTGTGTCGACATTACAGCACCGGATGTTGAAGAAAATGTTCTTTTAATTGATCCACGTAATCGACAAGTTGAAGATCTACATGGGGACGAAACTGAAGAAGGTGCTGACGAATTTCAAACAAGCAGTGATGATGATGACAATGATGATGAAGACACCGAGGAAAATATTGATGAAGACTAATTAAATATGTTGACATTTAATTGCATGCTTTGAACGTTTCAATGTAACATTAATTAAAGCCAATTAATGAAAACTAATTAAATGTTGACTTGGACATATGTTGACTTTTACGACGAATTTACAACGATTTTTTTGGAATTCGTCGTAAATTCGTCGTAAAATGCAAACCCTAAACCCTATAGGGTTTAGCTTTCCCAACTTACAGAATGGTTTTTGGGTTTATTTTCCTAAGTAAACTGATGTATTATATAAGGGTCTGTAGTATAAGGTTCAAGATCTTGTAGAAATGTGGTTTTATTACGACGAATTTACGACGAATGGGTGTTAACGTCGTAAATCTGTCGTAATTTACCATCGAGATTACGACGAATGGGTGTTAACGTCGTAAATCCGTCGTAATATACCATCGAGATTACGACGAAATGTAACCCCTAAATCTTATAATCTATTTTTTCTGGGGTTTAGGGGGGATTTTGATGAAGAGAATGAAATGTCTTACCATCTCATAAGGTAAAACAACTTTCTAAACAAAAAAAAAAAAATTTCAAAATTTGACATATATGTGTTTATCAAATAATCTTAAGGTGTTTTATACATTTACACAAGATGTATGGATTTATCTTACATCTTACTAAATTCTTCATTAAGTTATGTAAACATGCTAGAAAGTTATACACACCACATTTATCATGAATAGACATGCTTGTATGTCCTTATGGATGTTTCAATTTTTGAATTTCATCAGTTTTGGTATAATTCGTCGTAAATTCGTCGTAATATTACGACGAATTTACGACGATTTGTGGATACACAGCCGTCTTAAATTTTTATGATTTATACGATTTGTCGTAAAATCGTCGTAACATTACGACGATTTTACGACGAATAACACGGATCATCGTAAAATCGTCGCAAAGCCCAGATACAACCACGTGTGTTTGTCTTATTCGCTTTGTTATACGGTGGGACATTTGCGACGAATTTACGACGGATTCGTCGTAAATTCGACGTAACTATTACGTCGAATTTACGACGAATATAAATTCTATATATAGGACCTCACCCCTTCCTCATTTCGTCGCTTATCTCTCCTTCCTCTCTCTCTGCTTCGTCCTCTCTTGCATTCCTCCTCTTTTTGACGCAAAAAAAAGTAATTATTTTTTTTAATTACTTTAAATTATTTTATTATTAAATAGTTTAGAAATTCAAACGGTTTAGGTCGGGAATTAGTTTAGGCTCGGAATTTGTTAGATTTAGGATCGGAATTTCTTAGATTTAGGATCGTAATTAAAAATTAATTGTAATTAACTTGAAAAATAAAATTTTATCGGTTTTGCAGACGATGACTCGACGGAGGACGCATTACATCAATTTCATGGCGGACGGACACTCTTCCCGGGCGTCTGCCTCGGGAAACACCGGGACCGATGTCCCTTCATCTTCCGGAGCCTCCCAGGTTCCGAATACCGCGGAGCCGTCTCCACCACCGCCTCCACCATCGCCTCCACCACCACCTCCACCGCCGGCTGCCGAACCGGTACCCGCTCCTCCTCATCCGTATGCCCAGTTTACGGTTGAGGATTTACTAGCCCTACCGGGACGGGGGGCTTTACGACGTCTGGTTCCCGGAAAAGCGGAACCGGGCTCTTATTGGTAAGTAAACTTTTTAGTTTTTTATATTTTTTTAAATTAATGTTTTAATTTACTTAAATATTAATGTAATAAGTTTTTTTTTGTTTCATAGGTTTAGTTTGGATAATTGTGTCGGTCGGAGCGTTTCCGACACAATTAAGAGTCATTTCGTGGAGCCACACTACAATTGGAGCAAGGTGTCGCAAGAGACGTTCGACACCTGGTACAAGTGTTTTGCGGTACGTAATATTTTTTAAATATTATTTATATCATTTTAAATTGTAGTAAAATTCAATTAATCTTACTTTTATATTATTTATCTAATTTTTTGTTTTCTTTTGCAGCAACGGTGGAACTGGGACATCGGGATCAACGAGACGGTCCGCGAAGCTTTCCGGCTGAAGGCGCAGAAACGCCTAGTCAACACCGTTTCCGATTGGAAGCGGAAATGGGAGACCGACGGCGACGACGCAAAGCCGAGCTCCATGTCCACTACCTGTTGGAACGGGTTGAAGGCGTACTGGCTGGACCCGCATGCCCAAACCACCGCTGCTAAGTGTTCGGCCGTCCGAAACCGGGTCGATCCGGTGACTGGTGAGAAGTTAGTGACCCCGCACACTTCTGGCCAAATATCTTTTGCGGGAAGACGTCTCATGATGGTAAATAATTATTATTTTAATTTAATTTTATTTATTGTTATAATTTATTAAATATTTTTCACTTGTTTACTAATTCGTAGGCCGAGGAGAACGGAGGAGAACTACCTCCAATGACGAAGCTCTTCGAGACCACTCACCGGAAGAGGGACGGGACCTTTGTCGATGCTCGGTCCGAGGAGATCTACAATGCCGCTATGCAGCGGATCGCCGAGCGGGAGACCCAGGCCACACCTGACGGTACTATCCAAGTACCGTTGACCGTCGCTGAGCAAGACCAGATTTTCGAGGAGGTATGATCTATTTCAATTTTTTTAAAAATTTATTATATTTATTACTCAATAAATAATTAACGTTTTTATTTTCTATTTGTAGGTTGCTCCGAAGAAGAAGGGCCGAACCTTAGGGATGGGCTCTATTAGAGACTGTCCTGCCGCCTCGGCTTCCGGATTCCGCACGCAGGAGGATCCGAGTCAGCTTCGCCAGGAGCTTGCTACGGCCAATGCTGAGATCACCACTCTCAGGCATGAGCAAGTGGCCCAGAAGCAGGAGCTCACCGAGATGCACGGTCTCTTCGACATCATTGCGGAAGCGGTTCCGCAGTTGGCCACCGCAATCCGAGCGAGGCAACAGCGAGCACGAGGGGTCTTTGAGACCGGTGGTACTTCCGGTACTGGACCATCGGACCAGCAGACGCAGGGTCAGTCTTCGGCTCCGGTAGTGCAGACGGGAAACGACGGTCCAGCAGCGACGGGCGGCCAAGACGGAGAGCCTCCTCGTGACGTCGATCTGAACCTCGACGATTACGAAAATCACATTGTAGATTAGGTTTTTTTGTAAAAAACAATTTGTATTAATTTTTTTTTTTTTTATAAATTATTTTTGAATTTAAATTGTTTTTTTCTATTTTTAATTTTTTATTAGTTTCAAAATTCATTAATTAAATTAAAATCGAATTAAATATTTAATTTATAAATCGACGTAAATTCGTCGTAAATTTACGTCGATCTAACGTCGAATATTTAACGACGGATTTACGTCGAATAAGTTTACGTCGAATTTACGTCGAAAATTTACGACGATTTAACATCGACAATTAAAAAATTAGTTTCCCTTAATTGAAATTGTTCGTCTCCTAATCGTTGTTAAATCGATGTAATTTTACATCGATTTTACGTCGTTTTTATGTTGGAGTTCTTTCGTTGTACTTCTGTTGGAAATTTTACGTCGCATTTACGACGAATAGTTTCCGAAGATTTTACGACGATTTTCCGGAGTTGATAATTTTACGACGATTTTACGACGATTTTGGTTTTACGACGATCGTTTTACGACGAATTTTTTTTCGTCGTTAATTCGACGTAAATGCTGTTTTACGTCGATTTTACGTCGATATATGCCGACGTAAAACCCGATCTTTCTTGTAGTGAGCAAAGGGCCATCGTCGTTTTTCAATCCAGAAGGAGATTGCACAAGAGAGAGGAGGAAGGAAGATTAACTGATGTATTGATGGATCTGATTTAAAGCGTCAGATTACATAATATGAATAGTGAGGAAGGTCGATCGTCGGACGTTACGTAGTAGTCGGGGAAGAGAGATCGATCTTGTATGGTGGGAAGATTTGGGATTGAATTGTTGGCGTGTTATTGGTTAATGCACTTTTTCTTATTAACACATCCCAAAGTTACATATTGTTTAAGCGTTAATGTAATTTTATTAGGTTAAAAACATTTTAAAACTGCTGACGTGACATCGTTTTAGACCAACTTAAACTGGCTGATGTAGACACTCTCAAGAGCCCTAAATAGCTCTTTTTATATAGTATAGATTATAAGTTTTGTAAAATTTTATATTTCATTAAAATTTTAATTTGTAAAAGTTTTACATGCAGTAATCTTTTTGTTTTCTATTCTTTCTCTTTGAAATATCGGACATTTACATATTTCGAAGCTACAGCCTAAGCAACAACGGTTACTAGGTAATATACAACGAGAAAATATAGTTTTCAATTTTCCATTAATTTGCTTAAAACTTTTTTTTTTTTATCTTTCCCTTTGTTTCTCCCATGATCGCAAGAGAGGTGGACAAAGGCAATAGACAATAATCACAAGCTTCTTTAGTTGTTCCCATAAGGCAAAGCCAATGACAGGCATATTCTGTTCTACTCCTCTTCACTCAATTTAATTTAAGTAAATCAATATTATAAGAAAAAGGCACAAAAACAAAATAAATATATAGAAAGAAAACAGACAATAATACGGTCCAAGTCCATGGATCTTATCCCTCATCCCGAATTTATCTGATATCGATATTATTGTCTTAGAATATTTGTCTTCATTCGATAATTTATTTATCTCAATTAATTCTGCAAATTCTTGTACTTCCAGACATTATTACATTTGGGCAGAAGCAAAACAAAAGTTACAGTCTGGATTTTTGTTCTCATTTTTATTATTTATCATGCATATAGATATAGCATATTATTGACAAAAGAGAAGCATATTATACAACCCAATACGACGACAAAAAACAAAAAATGCAAAACAATACAAAATGTTCACATGAAATATACATGTATCAATGCATGTCTGATTAGCTTTTAATTAGTCTAGAATGTTGTTATTATATGCTATTTGCTTATTTTATCATGATACAGTAGCTACTTTTATTTAAATTGAGCAAAAACTTATTAGATGTCCAATATTGTCAAAGTCTAGACAAAGTGAAGGTTTAATCCTTAAATTATTAAGACCTAAACATTGACCTCTTCGAGGATTGACTGTTTTACTAACGAATTATTTATTGCAAAAAGTGTAAACAGGATAAAAAGGGTAATTTCCTTGGGCGACGTAGATTTACAAACAGTCAAAAGTTTTTCCATAAAAGACAAAACAGTCAAACTATTTATTTGGTCATGTTATGATCTATTTTGGTTATATGATTACAGGCTTGATGTAACAGAAGTAAGTGGGAGCTGTATTGTGGGTCCCAATTTCGTTCCCAGTCTTTCGCATTTTTGTTTGACCAAATTTATTGATTTTATAAATAAAAAAAATACATCACACGATTCATATTATTTTACATATAAATATGGTAGATAATAATATATTTGGTGGTTGTGGTTACTGAATACAACTGGTGATACGATTATTGATTATGAATATAGAGATACAATATGAATATACGTAAACATATGCTAGAGACTTCACTGTTTGCGATATTTGTTTATCGAAACCGTCATCATGATTTATACTTGAATATACATGCCTTAAACTTCACTTCTAAGATCATATATTTTCTTTCCACGAAAAAAGTATTTTCTTTTTTGAAACAAAAGAAAAGTATTTTTTTCAAACAAAACAAAAGTATGAATATTCTCAACCATGTGTATAGAAACAATAATAAGAATTTGGACCAAAAATGGTATTTTTGAAAGAAAAAAAAATTAAAATGTGTGAATCTTCATGTGTATGAATAAAAATAATCTTGGGACGCTAATGCCGTAAATAATGCAAACGGAATGTTTAAAGATGGTTAAATAGTTTTAAACAAAATTTCTTCAAGACTTTACGTTCCTCTAAAATGGTTAACTATTGTAAAATCTTTAAAATCTTTTACCAGAAAACTATTGTAAAATCTTTAATTGTTAAGAATACGTACTCAGCATTTTACATGATTTATAGGATTTCGTTCTAAGATTTCCGGAATAAAAATGTAGTATATTAATGTATTTCGTTCTAAGATTTTCCGATTTAAGAATGTAACTTTTTTTACTATTAGTAAAGGAGTATTAGTGAAAAACGAATAGCAAAATTGTATCACAAACAAAAATGTTATGAATCTTTTATGCAAAAAAAAAAATTAATTTTAATTTTGCCCGTTAGTTCAACCAACAAAGTTATAAAAGCCACACGTGTGGCGCATACCCTGCGCGGATAAGGTCCTTCGTCTTCCTTCTCTCAAATTCCAAAAATCATCCAAAAGCTCAGAACAAAAAAAAAAGCTTAACAGTTACACAAATCCTTCCAAAAAAATGCCGGGGAATTTGGAGCCGTTGGATCTTGGAATCCAAGTACCTTACCATTTCAGATGCCCAATCTCTCTTGACCTAATGTCCGATCCCGTCACCGTCTCCACCGGCCAGACTTACGACCGGTCAAGCATCGAGTCATGGATCGCCATGGGAAACACCACTTGTCCCGCCACACGTGTCGCTCTCTCCGACTTCACTCTCATCCCTAACCACACTCTCCGCCGTCTAATCCAGGAATGGTGCGTCGCTAACCGCTCTAATGGCGTCGTACGGATCCCTACGCCGAAACAACCGGCGGATCCGATTTCCGTTCGTTCTCTCCTCAGTCAAGCCTCCGCAATATCCGGTACTCACGTCTCCGTTCGCTCACGCGCCGCCGCGATTCGTCGTCTGAGGGGATTGGCTCGAGATAGCGAGAAGAATCGCGTTTTGATCGCTGGTCACAACGCGAGGGAGATTCTCGTGAGGATTTTGTTCGACGCCGGACGGGAATCTTCGTCGTCGTCGGAGCTTGTTTTCGAGTCGCTCGCTCTCTTGGTTATATTTCATATGACGGAGGAAGAGTGCGAGTCTATCGCGTCGGATCCGGGTCGGGTCGGGTTTATGACCCGATTGCTTTTCGATTCCTCGATTGAAGTTAGGGTAAACGCCGCCGCGTTGATAGAGATGGTGTTGACCGGATCGAAATCGACGGATCTGAAATTGGTAATCTCCGGTTCGGATTCGGTTTTCGAAGGCGTTCTCGATCTTCTGAAAAACCCGATTTCGTCGTCGCGACGAGCTCTCAAAATCGGAATCAAGGCGCTTTTCGCTCTCTGCTTAGTGAAACAAACGAGACACCTCGCGATCTCCGCCGGAGCTCCGGGGATTTTAATCGATCGTCTCGCGGCGGATTTCGATAGGTGTGATACGGAGCGGGGATTAGCGACGGTGGAGCTTCTTTGCCGGTTGCCGGAAGGATGCTCGGGTTTCGGAGAGCACGCGTTGACGGTGCCGCTTCTGGTGAAGACGATCTTAAGAGTGTCGGATAGAGCGACGGAGTATGCGGCGGGAGCGTTGCTGGCTCTGTGCACGGCGGAGGAACGGTGTAGAGATGAGGCGGCGGCGGCGGGATTGGTGACGCAGTTGCTGCTGCTGGTGCAGAGCGAGTGTACGGAGAGAGCGAAGAGGAAAGCTCAGATGCTTTTGAAGCTTCTCAGGGATTCTTGGCCGGACGATACTCTTGTTAACTCCGACGATTTTGGTCGTAGCGAAGTGGTGCCGTTTTGAGATTTTTTTTTGTTTTTACCCTTTTCAAAAAAGTTGTTTATTCTTTTTTCGTTAGAAATTTAAAGTAGTCGTAATCATGTAATTAATTTTTTTTTAAATGTTTATTAATAGACAATAGTCTTTTTCTTGTTAATTGTTTTTCTTAGCTAGTTATTTTAGTTGGAAAAGTTTTTCAAAAAGGAAATGAAAGCGGCTAAAATCATTTTCTTTTTTTTTTTAAAACGAAAAAAGCTAGGTAATTCTTCTCTGTCTCTTAATTTTAATTGTTATTTAATTTTAAACTGGCAATTAATTCTTCATTCTTCTTCTACTTCTCATTCAAGTCGTTTGCAAAGACTCCTTATTTAATTCTTCTCCTTGAAAAATTAAAGCTGGCAACAAAACTTGAATTTAACAACAGAATACTAAGAGAATCAGCCGCTTACAAACTCTCCAAGGTAGCCATGACCAGAGGTTTGCAGCATTTCATATTTACCCATGGTAATATTTGGTCCTATATCTGCTATCCAATTTAACATTTTTTCTTTACTCTTGATTCATTGCCGGGATTACCTTGAGCAAAACATTAGACCTAGAATAGAAATCAGCAGCGATCCCATCTTCCATCTTAATATCTTATTGTATGCTCTTTAGCATATGTATGTACATTTTCATATAACATCTCTCTTTACTACCTTGGCTGAGTAAAGAAATTTGTCTTCCTTAGTAAGTTTGAACACTGGCCTACTTCCTTGTGATGCAAGATTCAGGGGGGCGCGTGGTTCTGCATGATCAGAGTCAATGTCAAATTACGGGTAACAAGTAAATTAGCTAATGAAATTCGGGAATTGTTTGCTGGTTCGGTAAACAATGGGTTCTGCTCCATCGCCGACTCCGAGACACGTGCCGGTTCCGATGTGTTGCGTCAGAGAGAAGAATTAATTAAGGAGTCTTTGCAAACGACTTGAATGAGAAGAAGAAGAAGAATAAAGAACAATTTTTCAAGGAGTTTTGCTTAGTGTTGTGAAGGAATTCGTATTTTTGTTTTGTGGAAAATTTTTGTTCTACGTAGTATAGTCATGTCATCTATATTCGGTAGCTACTATTGTAATTGTAAAAAAAAAATCCAAAATTATAAAAACTAATTTCTTATTTTTCGATTCTTTTTATTGCTATATGTAAGTTACTTTTCAGTCAAGTTACTTTCTCTTCTGTAATTTTCGTAGTTTAAACTGATTAAATTCTTTGAAAAAATTTTATTAAATTCTTATTCATCTTATACTAATAAAAAATTCAGTATAATTTTTTTATTGGTCCACTTCAACATTGAAAATTAAAAAGTTTACAAATTCTATTATTGTTATTTAAAAAATTATTAAAGATAAATAAATTATATATAATTTATATTAATAATGAAAAACTAAAATAAAGAATATTAAAATAGGAAATTTTAAAATTTAAATTAGATGTCTACACATATTTAGAGACTCTTGCATTAACATCCAAAAGTGTCCACATAGGATTAAAAAAGACAATTCTATTGATCCACATCAACAATCAAAAATAAGGAAAGTTTACAAATTTTTAATATTATTGCTAAATAAATAAATTAAGAAAGTTTACAAATTCTAATTATTGCTGAATAAAAAAATTCTATAAATTTTTTATTGATCCACCTCAACATTGAAAATTTTTTTTTTTTTCAAATTCCATTATTATTTTTAAAAACTATTAAAGATAAAGAAATTATATATAAATTTTTTGTTAATAATAAAAAAACTAAAATAAATAATATTAAAATAGAAAATTTTCAATTTAAATTAGATGTATATACACATATTTAGAGATTCTTACATTAGTATCCAGATTTTTGTCATATAACTATAATAATTTTTAAGTTTTTTTTTCTGTGTGTACAACCATTTCAAATTAAAAAAAACACAAAAAAATAGAGTTAGGTTTCACAAAAAAATGAGTCATTACAACGTAAAATAATCAACTTGTCTAAACTATAAGTTTAACTATTAGCTAAATTAAAAAAAAATATAATGAAACGAGATATAAACAAAACCATTACAAGTTGTTTTAATATCAAAAAAGAGACTGAAAAATAAGTTTGGTCACCGAATTTGAGAAGAATGATAAATTTCAAGCAATCCGAGAAACATGTCAAGTGATTGATACTCGACACTTTTAAAAAACAAAGCACTGAAAATAGAGAAAGAGGTTCCGTCATTAAGACGAAGGAGATTAAGGTATTTGAGGAAGATTTTTGAAATAACATGGCATCTGATACGGTTTTAACAACCTAACATTAAGCACAAAAGTAATTAGCTGACCAAGAAGCATCCAAATACATTCGGTAAGCCTCAAAAACAAGGAGGCGAGATCAAAATCATGACACTTTTGAAAAACGAAGCACTGAAAATAGAGAAAAAAGTTCTCTCATTAAGCCGAAGATTGAGGTATCCGAAGAAGATTTTTGAAATAACATGGCATCTGATGGGGTTTTAACAACCTAACATTAACCAAAAATGTAACAATTAACTGACCAAGCAGCATGCAAATACATTCGGTTAGCCTAAAAACAAAGAGAGACCATAATCACTTGCTTTGTGTTGGATCTTCCAGCTTTGATTTCTAAATCTATTATTAAAAAAAATTAAAAGCTATATGCCTCTAAGAATGTCAACATATGATGTAAAAGTTCAATTTGATTGGTTAACATCAATATTTAAAATTAGAAAAAAAATTCAAAATTTAAAATTATAAGGTTAACAAAAAATATGTTTATAGAAAAATAAATATAGAAGCTATATGCCTCTAAAGACATCCACATAAGATTTAAAAGGTCAATTTTATTAGTGTATATCAATAACTAAAATTAAAAAAAATTCTAATTTATAAAATTACATTGTTAATACAAAACAATATAGAAAAAATTGTTAATTAAAACTATTCTATTATGAATAAAAATTAAAGTTATGTTATTTTCAAGCCATCCACATCAGCATTTAAAAATTAAAATTTATTTGTATATATCAAAATTGTAAATTTTTAAAAAAAATTCTTAATTCTATTAAGAAAGTAAATTAAAGAATAAAAAATCTCTAATAATAAAAAAACATGATATTAAAATCTTCATTATTACTGTTTAAATTATAAATTCAATTTATTATCTATAAAACTATATACTACTTATACAAGTTTATGTTACTTGGTTTTAAGGCTTTTCATTTAGAATTTTAAATAACTAATAATTATAATTTATATTAATTTTTTCACATATGCAAAACATATTTTTCTACATAATCTCATGTAATATATAATGCAAAAATGATCGAAAATTTTATATTTTGTATATTCGGCTTGGAATTGCAATAGATTAATGTAGAAGTTTTTAGTTTTGAGGATTTCAATTTGTTATTTCATTTTTCTAAATTTATGTGTATTAAATTGTACCGACTGCCTACTTAAATATAATTAAAAGAAGTAAGATTGAATATGATGAAACTGAATATAATCATCTAAAAATCATTGAAATAAATAAATATGATCTATTAGTTGAAAAAATAGATATAACAAGAATAAAAATGAACATGATGAAAAAAATTCATTCTTATTAGAATCAATGACGTATAATAATTGAAAAATTATTTAAACGTTTATACAACCAATTGATAAATATATATTTAATTCAAAAAATTTGTATGATTTTCTTTATTTTATATTCAAATAATATTTTGGTTTCAAATTTAAAGTTGTTATTAAACTCAAAGCAAATATTTTATTTATTAGTTTGTTTTTTAAATTAATATAACAAGATAAAAATTTGTATCGGTTAAACAAGAGAAGAAAAAAGATTAAATTTTAAATTTTATTATTGTTTTTAAAAAATACATATATAATTGGAAGAAAAGTGAATGATGAAAAAAATTATCTTCATGATTTAAAGAAGTAAATGTATAATATTTTATCATCATGTCAATATTATGTTTAATAAGTACCATTTGACTAATTTATAAAAAAAATTTAGTTGATTTGAGTATATTAACTTATAAGTGTTTGACCAAATAATATATTTTTGAAATATAACATATTGTATATAGATTTAAAACAAAACCGTTAAAACCTCAAAATTTACATAAAAATTATTATATTAACGTTATAATATTTTTAATATATTATTAAATCACTAATATATAAAATTTATATCTTAATAAATATAATTTTATTAACAAAATACCTACGCGTAACGTGAGCGCAAAATCTAGTTAAATATATAAAAATTCGTACAAAATGTCATCTCGAGATATATTCAAAATAATACAAATTTAGTCACCAATAATCTCTCGACACTTCGATAAATTGGTCAAAAAAAGAAGAAAAAAAAATCTCTCGACACTCGCTGATTACAATAGTAATTTTAATGTCTTCGATAAGAAAAAAGGTAGCAATTAGCAGAAAATAATAATACTAATCGCAATAAATTAATTTAAATTAATTGGTTAAATACTTAAATTAAATGCAGTGAAGGACTATTTTATTAATGTGCTAAAAAGTGTGAACACACTTAGAAAACAAAGAAGTAAGCAAACAAGTTTAAGCAAAGAAGCAAGCATTGGAATGAGAGAAGCAAACAATTAAAATAAACAGAATATCAAGAAGCAGAGAAGCAAACAAGGAAATAAAGAGAGAAATAAAAGAAGCAGAGAAACGAATAACGCACTAAATATGTATGTATGCATGCATGCATGTATGCATGAATGTATGTATGTATGAATGCATCCATGTATGATTGCATGTATGCATGTATGTATGCATGTAGGCAGGTATGCATGTAGGCATGTATGCATGTATGTAGGCATGTATGCATGTATGTAGGCATGTATGCATGTATGCATGTATGCATGTAGGCATGTATGCATGTATGCATGTATGCAATGTGTTTGAAAATTCAAGAGATCGATCGAATTCACTACCAAAGGACTTCAAGGATGATGTTGTTCGAACAATTGGTTTCTTGTTCCGGTTATTGGCTTTTCTATGTAACTTCAGTTGTCCTGTTTTCATAAAAAGATAACCTTAAACTGTAACAGCAAAATCGAAGACTGCATAGAGGAAAGAGATTGAAGAGATACCTGAGAGAAGGATTTAACTTAAGAAACTAGAAGATGGAACCATAGAGGTTATCACTCAAGCATTTTGATCTGCAAATAAGCGTATACATTATGTTCTTCTGGTTTAAGAACACATCTAGAGCTTACAAATTAATTACCTTCCACAAACTGGTTTCTTGTTCGGGTTCTTGGCTTTTCTCTGTAGCTTCAGTTGTCCTGTTTTCAGAGCTACAGATGGAGTGCTTTAAGCTACACTACAGAGTTCCAAAAGCAGCATACAAACGAAGGGACTCATCAGCCTACAAACGTGGATATAAAACATCACCACTTATGTCTCAAACGAATAGCCCTATGTATTAGAGACTTAGATATTGTTTTGAAATGAATAAAATGACAACTCACTCAGTAGTTTGTAGAGGCGTAGCGTAGCGTGTGTTATTCCGAGATGCAAGTTCTTCCAACAATTTTTTGCCATCACCACCGCCTAAGATGATAACGAACACACACATAAATCATTGAGAGACTGAGAGCTGATTATGCCTTCGAAAGTGAATTTTATATAACTTTATGGTTTCTAAGATAGGTTCACACTATCTTATAAATAGAGAATCGAGCCCCCGAACATTTTCTATTAAATTACCTTTTCCACAAATCCGTTATTTGCTCTTGCCTTTTCTCTATTACCTTATATGTCCTTTTTTCAGTGCTTTAAGCTGCAAATCATACCAACGACATACAAATGAGGGGGTTCAACATACTAGATGTATACAAAGACCCTAGAAATTAATTGACGAATTATCAGGTGTATGAAATATTGACTTGTTTAGTTCGATTGGCCTAACTATATAGTGTTCAAAACAAGTTTAAACGATGATACCTTCTTTGATTGGGTATGGTAACTCGGACTGCAAAACGCCCATTATGGAATAGAGTATATATCTGTAGTTCCTTCATGGGCTAGAGTGTCTCCTTCAACTCTTTTCACTTAAAAATGTTAGGAGTAATACAAATATTAGTTTTAAGCATATACTTATCGAAAATAACTTTAATACCTTTACGACTACACACGTCCATTTTCCCGGAAATGTTCAGAAATGACCTCACCATCACAACCACAGTTTGAACATATGAACAACACCTATGGAGAATAAACACACATATGGAGAATCATTAATAAATTCAGCTTGGATATGGGAATTTAAGTTGCTAACAAAAATGAAGTAGTGAAGAAGTACAGGAAACGGCTATTAACCATATGGCTATAATGATAAGATCCTTCGAGATGACATCATGCGTCCTTCACTCCTTCTTCTGAAACTTTTTATGAAATGAACTCACTATCACCACCACAGTTTGGACATGCAAACACCTAAGATGAGAAAGAACACATATATAGAATCAATAATATTTCCATCCTGGATATGAAAATCTCAGTTACTAGCAGAAATGAAATTGTGACGAACTATATATATATAATATATATTATATATGTATGTGGCAAGATCTTTCGAGATGAGCTCTTGCGTCCTTTTTCTGAAACTTTTCAAGGCACCACAGATTGGACATATGAACAAGTAACTCCGTATCCTTTCTAAAAATCTATGATAATTTGGTGTCCATTGTCAACATATTTTTATACTATTCACCTGTGGCCGATTATGAACTGATGATAATCCGATCCCTGTCTCTTATTTTATGAACCTATGACAAGCCATGTCTCCTATTTTAAGCTTCTCCCCTATAGCAAATACCTGAACAATATGAACGGCCAGATTAGATTAAAGGGTATCATTAATTTTACAATGCCTTGAAGTGTTTACGTTTCTCTGAGTGAATCGTTGTTTTCTACTAATAATTCTCGTTACCATGAATTACTTTCTTCCGTTTTTGCTTCCATTAAAGAGGTGATTGTTGCGTAGCGATTGTATTTAGAGCTTCGTGACAGGTTGCATTTGACGCATAGGAGCCAACTTATCGAGCAACCTGTCAACCCTCCACAGAGAGAGAGATAATCAGAAAAAAAAGCTCTGAAATATTGAGAAAAAGAAAGTTGATTTGCAAAGAACTCACCTTTTCACTCATTTATTGCTTTTTGCGTTCTCAAAGCCCCAATCATTTAATTTCTGGCGTTTTCTCTGCATTTGAGTGAATTAGATTAAGAAACATAAAATCTCCAAAGTGTAACACTCAAGTTTCTTAGAACCAAGTTTACAAGCAAATTCTTATGATACTCCGAAGTAAGCCACTAAATAGCATCGAAAAAGCATACTTTCTTATGGGCACAATCGTCTCATGATATAGGAAGTTCATGATCAAACGACTGCTGCGAAATGACCTGAAATGCGCATTCCCTGAATTCAATAGAAACACACACTTATCATCGAAATCCAACAGATAGAATTAATAAAATAAACCTTTATCTGAATTCGTTTCGTTTTCTATGACTGCAAATTCATTTAAAGACAAGTTAAGAGGTCATCACCAGTTTACTCTCAATACCTTATCTCGTTTAGTATAAGCATGACTGTGTAAGCAAGTGGTCATCACCAGTTTTGAGTTTTGAAAAAAGTTTTGGAGTCTCCATCTGTAATGTTTTCAAAAAGTACCCTAGAACTATCTAAAGAAATCCAGTTCGAGAGTTAGTTATTAGGATGAAAGTAAGGAACGTAGAACAAGTTCAATAGGTAAGGAAGTTATGCAAGCAAGAAAGCAGGAAATAAAAAAAAAAATATATATATATAATGAAGCAAGCAAGAAAGTAAACAAGGAATCAATGAAGCAAGTAAAATAGCACACAAGTACACAACTACGAAATGAATCACGGAAGAAATAAGAAAGCAAACGAGTACACAACTAAGCAAAGAATCAAGGACGAGATAAGAAAGCAAACAAGCACGAAAAAAGTAACCAAGGAAAGAAGCAAGCAAACACGCATGGAACCAAGGAAAGGGAGCAAAGAAGTAAACAACAAATCAAAGAAGCAAGTAACTTAGTGAGCAAGTATAAAATCAATCAAGCAGAAAATCACGGAAGCAAGCAATTATGCAAGTATGCAAGCATATGTGTATGAATTTACACATGTATGTATGTATGCATGAATGTATGAATGCATGTGTGTATGTATGCATGTATGTATGAATGAAGATGCATGAATGTATGTATGCATTCTTCAAGTCATTGAGAAGAACCCTTATAAGTTATTACATTCGTTGGTGTCACATTAGACTCTGAAAGCTGCAGAGGAAAACAGAGACCAAACAGAATAAAGGGACTTGTGTTAGTTCTGTATAACTAGAAACCAAAAATCCCAGAAGATAACATATGATGAAGAGTAGAAGATGAACAAATAATCGTAGTAGGTAACATTAATGACGAGATTATATATACCTTTTTTTCATATGGTGATTAATCATGAAACGGATCGGAGGCTGCGTCTTCCTCGGTCCAATCCTTGAAGATCGCACAGTTTTCTCTACAATTGATAAAAGAACAACGAAGAAGAAGCGAGAGTAAGATAGATTCAGGGTTTTTCGCCAATTTCAAGCCATTGGATGAAAAATCGAACGAATCTAATCAATGCCCAAGTTCGCATAACAATTTCGGTTTTTCAAATAGACATAGACTTCAGGTTTAAAGCAAATCATGAGTCAATGTTCATGTCTTTGATTGAAGAAAACGAGGGACGAATTGAGATATTTTAGAACCCTAAACCAAGCACATGATCGAGTGGAGAGGGGAGAAAAAAACGATTCAAGTGAAAACACCCAAAATCGCACAAAGAAAACTTCGAAAAACAAATTGTGATTCAAAAACGTACCGTTGACGATCGGAGAGATGATGAAGAAGACCCAAGCGACTCTCCTAGTCTCCTTTAACTTCCATAGCCATCCTTGAAGATCGCACAGTTTTCTCGACAATTGATAAAAGAACAACGAAGGTGAGAAGAAGTGAGAGTAAGATGGATTCAGGGTTTTTCGCCAATTTCAAGCCATTGGATGAAAAATCGAACGAATCTAATCAATGCCCAAGTTCGCATAACAATTTCGGTTTTCAAATAGCCATAGATTTTAGGCTTAAAGCAAATCATGAGTGAGTCAAGGATTTCATATCTTGCTATGTTCATGTCTTTGATTGAAGAAAACGAGGGACGAATTGCGATTTTTCAAAACCCTAAAAAAAGCACATGAACGAGTGAAGAGGGGGAAAAAACGACGAGAATTCAAAATCCGAAAACAAATTGTTATTCAAAAAACGTACAGTTGATGAACGGAGAGATGATGAAGAAGACCCAAGCGAATCTCTTCTTTTACTTCCATAGGCTAACTTTACAATTAATTAATGATTCCATTTCTGTTCCGTTAAATTATATATAGGATAGGAGTATAGCTTTCTATCTGTAAGTTTTCAAATTTCAAAAATTGGAATAGAAATGCAACAGCCCAAGACGGATAAAGCCCATTTCAGAAATTAAAAGATTAAATCAGTAACCGTACACAAAAATAAAACTAAACCAAAATATGTACTCTTTGATTCATCTCTTGTTCTAACTTTCTAATCTCGAAATCATCAATATGATGAAAAGCAGTATTCAAACTCGTTTCTTCTCCATTTTTTTTTTTGTGTTAAAAAATATAATAAATTAACATGGTGTATAAATACAAACATTACATGCCAAACCCCAAACAATCTGCATTAGTAAAATTTCCCGGAACATAATAAAATCGAGAAAAACACGGTAGCATTGATCCTCACAATCCTCACAATTTTTTTTTTTAACCATACTGCCTACTCTTGGACCAAAACCAAAGCAACCGCTCTAACATGTTGGCCTATTGTTCCTCAAACCGGAGATGGTTGTAAAGCGGACATTAATTTTATTAAGTTTAGGTGACTGTTTTAGTTTATGCATAAATTTGTGGGTTGATGCTATTTTATTTATTTTGTATGTTGGAAAAATGTATTGGACGATATTTTCCAACATTTGGGTAAATATAAATGCGTCTAGACTTTAAAGAAAGAAATCTTAACCTCAAAAGAAGAATACACTTCAATATCCCATCCCATTGGACAATAGTTGCCAATACATTGAGTATGAAAATTCCGAAAAAGAGTCACTAGACAACAATGCTCGAAGAAGCTATTTCTTCTCTTATTCCTTTTTTTTTTTTTTTTGGGATAATGGGTTTTAAAGTGCAAACTAATCCCTCTGCATGGACATCGATGGGAATTTGCAAAAAAACAAACCCTGAAAGTACTGAAAACTGAATCTTTAATCGCCTTAAAATAAACTTAAACCGAACCAGCCATTTATGATTTAAGGAGATGAAAAATATAAGACCAGTTCTTGAGCTGCCTGCTTGAATATTTCTCCAACCCCAACCATTTATGATTTAAGAAGATGAAAAATATAAGACCAGTTCTTGAGCTGCCTGCTTGAATATTTCCCCAACCCCAATTCCATCTCCCAGTAACTGATTCTCGTAACTCGGATTTACCTGTCTCATTACAAAAAGAACTATCGTAAATAATTAATATCACCAAATATCATATGGTAAAAATCTTATATGTATGTATATATATATATATATTTTTATACCTGTGCTTGGATCATATAGGTGCTACGGAAAACATTAGAGGAGACATTGGCAAACAAAACTTCAATGTTATACTTGTCAAACAAGTAACAAACGTTAGTGAAAACCTCTGGTTTGACTTTAGGGCAACACAAATTGAAGAAAGCTTCATTCCCGCAAATATTCAGCACGACGTTACGTGAGGACCAAATATCGAATGCAGCGATCGGGTCATTACAAGGGTAAGGCAGGTTCTTGCTGGAAGAAGATATCTGATCGGCCAAGAAAGCTTCACGAGAGTAAGACTCTGCTGCAGTGGTGCCTAGGGTAAGGATTTGGGGATGGTTTGATGATACTGGTGTGAGGAGAGTTGTAGGAGAAGAAGATGAAGATGGATCATATGGGAAATTACTAGTAGTAGGAGTTGTGTTTGAAGCAGAAGAATATTGAAGTTTCTCGAACTTTTTCATTTGCAGATTTTGTAAAGTTTGTTCAAGGGATTTGATCGAGCTCACTGCTTCGTCTACGATTGTTGATTTGTCTGCCTGTGGATCATAAATTAAAATATTAGAATATATATGTGATTTTTCATAACGTACGTAAGATATCCGACACATTAACACCCACGAAATAAATAATTAAAAAAAAAAGAGAGGAAAAAATGGGACAAAGACAAACAAGAACAAAGGAATCGAAAGCTTGACGGCTTTGCCAAATTACACCAAATTTAGGTGACAGATATTGGAAATATTTATTTATTTAAAACTAAAAGAAGTGAAACTACACCTGAAAAGGACGCATAAACAGTTATATAAATGAAAAATTAATACATAACAATCGTCGGAAAGAACGAAACATCTTCTGTGAACTCAGACCATCTATCTCCGATGAGGACGATGTAATTAATAGACAACAAAGAAAACAAAAACTAATAGATAACAAACGGAATGACGGTATTAAACAATAAAAATAAAAATAAAAAACGAAATGCGCAGATTCTTTCATTTCACATAAAATTTCCCTGTTTCAGTTGGAAAAGATTAAACCGTGAAATTTTTTTTTTATCAAATTCTATTTCCCGCATGAAATTGTGTGTTTGAGAAAAAAAATGTTTTCGGACAAAAAAGACATCCGCAAGTTTATACGATCGGTAGTTCATACACGATTAGCTATCCGCATGCGTATTACCAATCAAAACAAATGAAATTAATATTAAAAAAAAATTTTAGACGACTAACAGAAAATCATTGAATTAAATCATGTATGTTCTTAATTATAATAAATCGTTTACCTTAGGAGGAAGTTGAGGAAGCAAAGCATGTAGTTTAGAAAACATGTCTCTCATCTTCTTTCTCCTTTCTCTCTCAGTCCATATATGTATTTCATGATCAGGAGATTCTTCTACATGATTTTTATCATTTCTTTTTGTCCTTTTTTTTCCTTTTGCAATTTTCTTATCCATCGAAATCGAAATTTCCAACGGATGAGAAAGTTGCAAGGAAGGCTGTTGCTTCTCCATTTTTTTGCAGCCGCCTCCGGAATCATCAGAACTGGATATGCCCCACACAAACCCCTCTTGCCCCAACTCTTGAGCATTAGTCATATTGAATTGAATGCTCATTTTACCCTTTTAGCTTTGTTGTATTTATTGTGCTTTTATGAATGTTGTATGAAAAGAGAGAGAGAGATAGAATATCAAACGAGGCGTTTAAAGATGGTGCAAGAAAGAGAAATAGGAGAAGAGATATATAAAGAGTTAAGTGAACTCATATATAGGAAAAGCCCAAAATACAATCATAAGGCGAGGCCGTTACTAAGACATCAAAATCAAAAAGGATATTGTATGTTCAAAAAAACTTTTTCCTTTTTGCCTTTTCATGAAGTTCTTAAGGAAAAAAAAAAACCCCAACTAATTCTAATAAAAAGTTCTTTATACGACCAAAATATCCTTATTGCCGGTCACCGGTGAATTACTTGAGTAAAAAAAAGATACATAGAAACTCCTGTGTAATTTGGTGATATCAATAGTTAAATCAGTTATTTACAATTTCTCTCCATCCACTACCATCAAAATCTATGGATGATCTCAAAGAACCGGTCCTTGAAGATATACTCTAACTTTACATGCTTTGCGATGAAAAATAAAAGATGCTCTGTATTAACGTTCAACGTACTTTTACACATATTTACACAACTATGACAATACGTTTCTTTGAATGAAAAACAATTAACGTAGAAGACAATTGATTTGCGATTAACTATCAAACATACTCATCATTATGCCACCACATCCTGATTTGTCTTTAGCATATTTAGTTCCCAACGTTCGAATTATTTTATAGAACATTTTAGTTAATCAGAATAACAGTTGTATGTGAAGTGTATCTTATAAAACGTCTAAAGGAATATATTATACATATTCCAATATATGAGAACTCATTTGTTTTTATTTTTCATTGGAAACGCCGATGAAACAAAAAAAAATTAAAATTCAAAAAATAAATATTGAAGTTTTTATTAATTCCAATTTTCCAGTCTTTATCAGAAAAATTTTCAATTTTTTTTTTTGTAAATATTTTAAAAGCTATTCACCATGGTTATCATTCTTACAATATACCACCCGGCCTCCTTTTTTATTCAAAAATACTGGAAACGTTTATAGAAAATAAAATTTAGACTGGATATGTTTTACTTTTTAAGAAATTCTTTATATAGATATTCATAGTTTTGTATTGTTACTTCCCTTATTCTATTATTAATATTTAATTTCTCCTTTTATATTATTAATTATGTTAAATTTTTTAAAAAATATTTCCGTAATTTCTCCCTAAAAATTAAATTAAATTATTATTATAATCATTTTATCATTAATTTTATTACAATGAGAAATTGAAATTCATTTACAATCTAAATTATAGTTATCTCTTTTTTTTGTTAAGAGTATTTATAATTATATCATTTATGTTATAATTTTTAGCCATTTAATATTTTCAAAGCTGTTTGACACATGTCATACTATTGAAAATATTCATTTTAAATACATAAAAACATACGTTACATTCATCTTAGAAACTTTCTCTTTCCGCGTTGCATCTAACATGGTAACATTTTAAACTGTGTTGAATGGCATTTCAAAATTTAACATACATAATAAAATATTCCCAATATTATTAAGTGGGCGTAATTGAGTTTGGTTAAAAAAAATATGGCGATGGAAAGCCAAATTATTATTTTTTATTAATGTTATTGCATTGTAAGTTAATATACTGAGAGAGCAACTGAAATCTAAGCCAGAAAATTTAATCACTTAAATATATATATATATATATATATATATATATATTTCTAACTAAAATCTCAAATAAAATGTGAAAACGATATTGATAATTTGAGTACTATTAAAATAGTATCAAATTCACCATAAAATGACTAACATTTGCACAAACCATAGTACTATCAGAAAATAAACTAGAATTTACTAGACTTAATTTTAACTAATCACTCAAATTATTTGGGTGATGTATTGAAGAACCATTTTAAAAATACAGATATGCCAAACATAAATAACAATGTTACAATTTAAAAGTCAGTATCTCACAGTCTCACTAATCAGTGATCTCCCGTTTGATTAATATGAGCTATCTCAACAACAACAAAAAAAAACTAGAAGTTGTTGTTAGTCTGATTTAAAAAGAATAAAAAGGTGATATTAGGATCCTTAATTAACTTGTGATTATCTTAACTGTCTAATAATTGTGGAGTGGTAAAAGTGAGCGTTATCTTTATGGTTATCAGTGCATACAATCATTGATTACCAGAGATTGAAGTGTCCCTTTTTTTCTTTTTAAGTAAATAAAGAGAAGAAAAGACACTTTTTGAATTAAATTAAAATTGTCTGAATCCGTTCATATTTACTAGTTTTTGAATTTATTCCTATCAATATCAAATGTAAAAAAATTGGATTTTTTAGTAAATTTTGACATATATAAGAAAAAATTGGATAACTCTTATGTTAGGTAACGTGGCAATCATTCACACATCACAACTCACGGTCCAATATCTTAGCGATCGAAAAGGAAAAATTAACCGTTAAGAATAATTTTTGATTAATGGAAGAATTTAAGAGTCATTATTAAATAAATTTTCCACATTTGTTTATCAGAAATTTTGTATTAAATCTTCAATGTATAGGAGGAAACCACAAAAATGCATTGATAATTTAAAAATATTCAAAATAAACTATCAAAGGAAAAATTATTATTAATGGTTTTCAAATATATACTGTAATTTATTTTCTTATTCCTATTTTATGTTTATTATTATTTTTATAATTAACTCTACTTTTTTTTCCTTTTCCGTTCAGTAACTTTAGGATTAGAACTCGAATGTAAATTTTTTTCTTTTTTGTTAATATTATGTAGAATATAATTTTCTTCCTTTTGTTGTTAGTATGTGGTAGAAACTAATTAAAAAAAAATTACACATATCAAACCATATAATAAGCTTTCTTAAAAAACTATATTTATAATACTTGAAATTTATTGTTTCTTGCAATGAGGATTTTTAATAATTTGATGATTCAAAATGATAAGCAAAACAATACATTTACTCGAAAATTGTCAAGACGATGTCAAAAAAAATAATTCTCCAAAACAATTATATAATTTTTTTTTTTCAGAAGTCGAATGATTTCAATCGAAGTATATATTTTCGTTGTAAATTGTTATTGTATTTTGTAAAGGTCTCTCCAACTGAATCTCCTTTAACTCCTCTTCTTGTAAATGGGTTAACATATAAGCCCTTATCTTTTGCTGAGTTTTATGACTTTGATCATCAAATACTTCTAAACCAAACGTTTTATGCTGAGTGAAGAAGCTTAAAACTCTTGGACAAAAGCCAAACAAGACTTGTGCAATGAGCATTTTGTAGATAAAAAGGTGAGAGAAACGATCCAAAACTTCCCAAAGTATTAAGATCAAAAACACAGAAGGAAAATGCTAAAACTCTCTCGCCAAAAACAATAGCTCAAAATCCAAAACTTTCAAGAACCAACTCTTTGTTTCTGATTCTCAAAAGGACAAAATAAACACTAATGAGGTGGATATAAACTGAGCTCTTCAGATATTCAACTCAAGGAACGATGTTGTCTCCAAGAGACAGAGAAGATAACTGATCAGCTGCACCACCAGCTTGCTGCTGCTGAGCTACACTCCTCAGAACATCCATTGCCTCTGCAACTTTGGCTTTAAGTGCATCAGGAGATTCCAGCAAGTGAAGTACTTCGGTTTGGTCCATCTCGAGAAGCATTCCCGTGACTTTAGCTGCTGATTCTGGCTCAAGCTGCTCCACAAGCGGGTATAGATTCTCACCAAGCATCTGTGGAGAAAAAAAAAAAAAAGGGAACAGCTTAAGTTAAACAAATTTGTCTCTGTGTTTTCACCATTAATAATTAAACTAAACAACATTTTTTAATTTTACCGTTCTCTGATGCTCTGGAGCTGCATTTGCGAGCGATGTAGCCAAAGCTCCAATAGGAACAGGTTGACCAGCAGGTGAATCACGAAGATGCCCACCACCAGCGCCACCAGACACGTCATATGGGACAGAAAGCATGTTTGGAGTAAGACCAGGCATTGTGTTTACATCTCTCTGTGGATACCGATACATTCTACCTCTTGGATGCATCTGGAGAAAACGCAGATGGAGGCAAAAGGTAAGAATGCTAATGATTTCCAAAGCGACAATTGCTGCAAACAATACTTAACCTGCTGAGGCTGCATCATAGAAGGTTGCTGTGGTTGTGGAAGAGCTCCTCCTCTTCTACCACCACCAGGCCGTTGCTGCTGCTGTTGTTGCTGCTGTTGTTGTTGTTGCTGGCCTTGTTGCATCATAGGCATGAAGAAGTTTGGCATTGGGGATCCACCAGGTCTCATACCCGGAACAAGCTGTTGTTGATACCCGTATCCAGGCTGTTTCGATATCCCATTGGAGAAGAAGAGTTATGAGATTGGTTCCACATGTTTTTGCTAAAAGCTTTGAGCTTTACCTGAGGAGGAATCATAGCAGGAGGTCCTTGACCATAGAAGAGTTGTTGACCCATTGGTGGAGCACCTGGTGGGTACATTGGCATTCTAGGACCAACCGCAGGTGGCATATTAACTGGCCTCATCTGTGAAAATTGGGCCTAAAATGCAAGATAGGGAAAAACTATGTACGATGATAACAAAAAGGATTACGTCAAGCCTTGATTGAAGTTAAACACGGGATTAAGTTAACCAGACCTGTAACCTAGCTTTGCGGTCTTCTTTCCGCTGAGCAAGAGCAACATATAGAGGTTTTGTAACAATCATTTTTCCATTCATCTCCGCAATCTGAAAAGAAGACAGTTTTAAGCAAAGAGATTCTCTTCAAAGAAAATGGGATCAATCAAAACTCGACATACTCTTTTTTTATATTGTTGTCACTTACAGCTCTTGTTGCTTCCTCGGGAGTTGAAAATGCGACAAAACCAGATCCTCTGCTTACTCCACTAGGATCACGCATCACCTGTGTCACATTCAATGTAATATCTTGTAATCTAAAACTGCTGAAGATAAAAACAAGCAGCGGTTTTATTGTGTCAGTCACAGACCTTGCATGACGTAATAGTTCCAAAGGCAGTAAAATGTTCTCTGAGCTTCTCATCAGTGACACTTTCATCCAAGTTCTTAACATACAAGTTCGACCCCTGAGACTTGTCTGCAGCCTCCTTTAAACTTTGCTCAAACTTTTGTTTGAGTTCGGTTTCCCTCTCGGACTTCTTCTGGGCTTTCCCAACAAACCACTCCTTATCGTCAAAGGTCTTTCCATTCAGAGCCTCAACAGCTCTGGCTGCATCATCCGAACTCTCAAAATTGACAAATCCAAAGCCTTTAGACTTGCCTTCACCATCTCTCATGATAACGCAACTAGTCGTTGATCCAAACTCTCCAAAAACTTTGTTCAGCTCTTCATCAGTCAAGGACTCAGAGAGATTTTTGACATAGACATTGTTAAACTTCACCTTCTCACCCGAAGGATCTCTCTGCTGCTTGTGGACAAAGGGTCCAACATATACTTGCTTATCGTTAAGAAGCATTCCATTCAATTTCTCTATGGCTCTCTGAGCTGCTTCTTCAGTGTCATACTGTACAAAACCATAGCCTTTCGACTGGCCAGAAGGATCAACAGCCACTTTGCAAGACAGAATGGGACCAAATGCAGAAAATGTCTCGTGGAGTGCTTTGTGATCGATTGCTCTGTCAAGATTCTGAGACATGGATAAACAAATTCAAACAAGACATCGATATAAACAGACTTTGGGATAGGAAACTAAACTAGACAAGATTTCTTTCCAACACTGCACAGAAGTTCAAATATGGGGAATGAGGAAAGGAGATTTCAATTCTCTACCTTAATAAATATATTACCAACTCCGCTTTTACGGAGACTTGGATCACGAACAGAGTACATAACTCTAATAGCCCTTCCATTGAGTGCCATGAAATTCAGCTCATTCAGTGCCCTGGACGCTGTCACCAACCAGGGATATAATGAGAATGATTTTAACATTGAAAGAACATACATTTCTGTAAGAAATAAAGTCATTGAATCTACTTATGGATTTGGTGCAGCTCTCAACCTAAATTCTACTAAGTACTTCCGCAATTTCCAAACCAATCCTTAAAAGATGAGCAATACCACAATCTTGAGCAATGATGTGTTTAATAAATCGACTTATGAGCCAAGTCATATAATGATAACAAAAATGCCACAACGTAGTCACCCCTCACACAAGACAAAAGCCTATTATGTGATCAGATGTAACTACTCTCCAAATTAACCTTAAATCCTTTACCTTTTTAATCTAAATTTTCCTAATTTAGATTATCATATCATCTCACTATGCTAGATCCTCCAAGAAGGATCTCACAAAAATACATATCTATGTATGCAAATTCGTTTAACAGAGACAAGTTTTAACTCAACCCCCAATTCAATTACGTAGCTACAACGATTTAAATCCAAAACCAGGATAAAACGAGAAACCCTTCAGAAAGTTACCATCTTGAGGAGTGGCATAGTTAACGTATCCATAGCCAAGAGATCTCCGAGTCGTCATGTCTCTACAAACACGAACAGAAACCACCTGACCCGCTTGGCTAAACGCCTCAAACAGCTGTGAATCCGTCACGGTCTGGTCTAGATCGCCGACATAAAGAGACGTCGTCCCTTGCTGAGCCGCTCCGGCCGCTGCAGCCGCAGCCGCCGCAGCAGCACCAGAAACCGCCACTCCGCCGTTGGCATTTTGACCCTGATGCTGAATCTGAGCCATTTTTTCAAGAAATTACTCTAAATTTCCTGTCTATCTTCTCTCTGAATCAGCTCAATCAAACTGTATAGGAGGATACGAAAATCAAATATTTTTCAAATGAATGAAATTCTCAAACACCGGAAAATAAAAATTGGGTCTTTTTTCCGAATGAAGAAGGAAAATCGAAAGTAACCGGCGGTGAGAGTTTGCAGTTTTGAGCCTGATAAAAGGGTCGGAGGAAGTGACCTTATCAGAGAGAAAGCTCAAATGGCAAAAAAAAAACTGCAAAGAGGAAAGACTACTTTGAGGTTTCTGTGTTTATATATGGAAGGTGTCACCAAACCCTAAAAGCTCTTATGGAATTGAGAAATCTCAGCCGTTGGATTTTAGTTTTTCTTGTGTGTGTGTCGTCTATTGGGTCCCACTTGGATGATATTAGGAAATATCTGTTGATGCTTATTTCCTTCATTTTCCGGCGTAAGCATTTTTTTTTGTTGTGATTTGTGAAATACAAATGTGATTTCCTTTGCGCAAGTAAAAAGTAAAATTGATCTGTGTTCTGCAATAATAATATGTATCTAAGTGATAATAAAATGGTACATTGTTGGTTTTTTTTAAAATAAAAAAAGATATATTGTTCACTGTTCAGACATATTTAATTATCTACACAACATGTAATGGAAATACGATTTCAATAATAAACATGAACCTTTTTTTAGCTTGTGTATTTCGAAAAAATCGAAATTTCTTTTTTATTCAGCTGTAGTTCATAATTATTTTGTTGCAAATTTCAGATCTTTAGTGTTTATTTTGTTTTCTTTTCCATCTCGAATTTTGTTTCGGACCGAACATTACATCTTGAGTTTCATACCTTTTGTCGGATATTGAATATTGGAGAGTTGCCAAGAAAAAGATATTGGACTCGAAAATTTTACATTTAGACCTTCGAACCCGAAAAGGATTAGTGATTACCATCGTTATAATGAACTCCTTAACGGTTTGGTTTGCCACTCTTATTCCCTTTGGTTTTAAGTTCTGTCTTTTATTTCTTTTGATCCTTAACTTTGTTCCTCTTCTCCTACTTAATTCGATAATATTCATGCCTTAGCTACATTTTATTATAAACAATTTTTTTTGTTGCAAGAAAAGTTTCACACAATAAAAAAAGTGACAATATCACTAAACCAAAAAAAAAATTGATAAATATTGTAGCATCGCATCGACGATCTACTTATTCTATAGGTTACTGTTATTAATCTAGAAATTTAACAATAAAATAATTCATAAAAAAAAACTATTTGATACATTTTATTTGGCACAAAAAGCTACATCTTAATTTGATACTCTTAATTTCGGGAATAAAAAACTGAGTACGCGGCTGAAAAGCCATAAGACACGAAAAAGTTGGCTGAAAAGTCATGTGTCTAAAAATTAATTTCTTTTTTTAATTAATTTTATTAACAGAAACCTTGGAAAGTATACCATTATCCTTATATGTCTCTATAATCACGAAAATACCAGAATAAAACCCACCCGTTTTATGCCCGACCCGAATACCCCAAAAATGGACTTTTTAAAAAAAAAAAAAAACTTATTCAATTTGAAATCAGAAAATAGAAAATTAAAATTGTTAAACCGAAAATTGGGTAAACGAAACCGAACCGAGTGGATTTAATTTTGAAAACCAAACAAATTTGATAAACTTAAAACCGAAAATCAAACTTTCTCCTCCTCATTTCTCTCTTCATCTTCCCCGAACGGCTATCTCCACTTCCTTCTCTCTTCCGAAAATTCTGCAACTTCCCCCTTGAAACGACACTTGATTTTGTAACTGCTTCTTCTTCAACTTCCCCTTCTTCAACTGCCCGTACTATTTATCACATAATTTAGCCTTCGAACTTCATCAAGACAAACCCTAAATCTACCCTAACTCAATGGCTAAAATTTGACTAAAGGGCGTGGTATATGATTCGAACGAATCTGTACCCAAGCGCAGCGAAGAAGCAGATATGGAAGATAAAGACCCCGGAATAACACCAAACCCTCCGGCGAATGATGAAGAAACAACCCATGAAGAAACTCGGGGTGAAGAAGAATCATTGATGGAAGCAGACCCAGCCGGTACGGAAACCACCAAAGAAGCCCCTGAAGCTGCACCAACACCCATGGACGAGGGTGCGACCGATCAACCAGAGGAGCGGTTGAAATCTCGTGAAGAACGTGAGAAAGAGGGTTTAGCGGATACAGTAGCCGAGGAAGAGGGTGTGGTAGAATCCCAGAAAGAAGGCGAGGGAGATGTATCTGAGGATGAGTCTTCAGGAAGAGAAGGCGAGGAAGAGAAATCAGAGAAAGAAGCCGAGGAAGAGGAATCCAAGAAGGAAACAGGAGAAGAGGAAGTCGAGGATGAGCAATCCAAGAAAGATAGTGGAGAAGAGGAATCCGAGAAAGAAGCAGACGAAGAGGGAGGGGGGACACCCGAGAAAGACGACGAATGAGAAGGAGAGGAAGGAAATGAAGAGGAAGAAAATGCAGCGGACGAAGAGGATAGCGAAGAGGCAGATGAAGATTTAGAGGTAAGTATACTATAAACGAAATTAAGAGGCAGATGAAGATTTAGAGGTAAGTATACTATAAACGAAATTAAGTTTGGTCGTTGGACAACTAGGACAACTAGGATAACTATTTGAACGAAATTATGTTTGGCATTTGGACAACTGGGACAACTAGGATAACTGTGTCTGATGAAATTACGTTTAGCATTTGGACAACTGGGACAACTGGGATAACAGTGTCTGATGAAATTATGTTTGGTCGTTGGACAACTAGGACAACTAGGATAATTTTTTCACGAAATTATGTTTGGCATTTGGACAACTGGGACAACTGGGATAACTGTGTCTGATGAAATTATGTTTGGTCGTTGGACAATTAGGACAACTAGGATAACTATTTGCACGAATTATGTTTGGCATTTGGACAACTGGGATAACTGGGACAACTAAATCTCATATGATTGTGTTTCTTGTTTTTATCTCAGGATGCCGATGATGGTAGTCAACCGATGGTGCCTGAGAAGCTTTACTTTGGTCCAACCGAGTACAGCTAAGGTTGTAGGATATTGACAAGGTGCTCAGTTAGAGCTGTTGTGGACAAGATTGATAAGCTTGATGAGGAGAAAGCATGGTTCAGAGCGCATCCTCAATTTAAGCACATTTTTCACATGTTCAAGGAGCCCAACCACATAAATCAAGAGTTGTGGATGCTTCGCCTTCACACTGCTCATACTGATAGGCTTAGTGAGTGCTGGTTTGTTGTTAACGGAGTTCCGATAAGATATTCTCTCAGAGAGCATGCGCTTTTGAGTGGACTTAACTGTCGTGATTACCCGGCTGACTACAACAATTTGGGGAACACAAATTTTGTTAAGAAGCACTTTGGTAGGGCGGATAAAATTAAGATTGGGGAGGTGGAAGAAAAATTAAATGAAATGAAGGAGCTCTCTGTGGACAGGAAGAAAATGGCCCTCCTCTGGTTTTTATGCAAGGTAGTAAAGGCGAAATACAAGACTGATGGTAACATTGATCCGTTTTTGCTCAGAGTTGTCAGTGATTTGAATGTGTGTAAATCATTCCCTTGGGGGCGTTACACATTCGATGACATGATGAAGGAGATTCGGTGTGTGATGGCAAAGTTTAATGGCATCATAAAAGACAAAAAAACAGAATGTCCCTTGTCTGGTTTCATTCTTCCTCTACAGGTAATTCTCATTCAATAGTTTATAGAAGTTAGTTTATTTACATAATTTAGGGTTTAATTTTTTGACTTTTTGTGTAGATACTTGCTTTTGAGTGTATTCCTAGCCTTGACCGCAAATTTCGAGAAGCCGTACCTGCAGTGAAAGACTGTCCGAGGATGTGCAAGTACAAGTTCACCGATGTATGCATGAAAGGCATTCCATTGGATGATATAAACTCAGCAATTGGAACAAGTTCAAAGGTTAGTATTTGATGAGTTTGGTTATTGGACAATAGGGTACAACTATGTTTGACTTGTTGGTAGTGGTATTAGGACAACTGGTACAACTATGCAGTATTAAAGATTATTGGTCGTGGGACAATTAGGACAACTGGTACAACTATGCAATATTAAAGATTATTGGTCGTGGGACAATTAGGACAACTGGTACAACTATGCAATATTAAAGATTATTGGTCGTGGGACAATTAGGACAACTGGTACAACTATGCAATATTAAAGATTATTGGTCGTGAGACAATTAGGACAACTGGTACAACTATGCAATATTAAAGATTATTGGTCGTGGGACAATTAGGACAACTGATACAACTATCCAATATTAAAGATTATTGGTCGTGGGACAATTAGGACAACTGGTACAACTATATTTCTTTTATTTTGGTTTGTCACTTATTTGTTTTTTTTGGGGCCAGGACATTCATAGCATCTTGAAGCCTGCAGACTCGGGTGAAGAAAAACTATTGAGTCGGATATTAGATCATGGCTATGATGATGGGATATGACTCATTGATGTAGATGTTGAGGAATGGATGCATCATCTCACGGTGAAGAAGAAGAAGATCTTCTGGAGATCTTTGTATGAGTTAGACATTCAACATCGTTGTTGGAGCTGAGGGCTACCATTGGTCTGTTGGAAAAAAGAGTGGCGACGCTTGAGCAGTTAGTCCTTCACCAATCCTCTGTACCACCCGCATCTTCACCAGTTGGCACCCGTCAACCACCACCCGTGTCCTCACCAGTCTCCTCTCATCCACCCGCAGGTGGCTCCCATCAACCAGGTGCATCACCTCCTACCCTAAACTCGTCGTACTCTTTATTGGATCGTGTGGAGGTGTTGTAGCGTGATGTCTGGCATCAAGGGATAGTGAGGGCAATTGTGGCGAAAAACCGTTACAAGGTTAAGCTGGTTGACACATCGGAGGAAGTTAAGTTCATGTATTGGGATGTTCGGCCATCAACTGCACCACCACCTGCATCCGCCTCAACACGCGCAGCACCACCAGAAGCATCCTCCTCAAAAGCCGGTAGAGGTAGAGGTAGAACTAAGAGGCCCAGGAAAAAGTCACAGTACAAGAAGTCGCCTTATACTTCTGCGGGAAAAAACAAGAAAACCAAGAAGTAGAATGTCTTGTTTATGTTTAAGATTATGTGTTTTTCTTTGTGGTACAACCTTATATTTTCTGTTTTATTAGGACAACTGGTACAACTTAATGCGATATATTAGGACAACTGGTACAATTTCCTTGTTTTATTAGGACAACTGGTACAACTGGTACAATTTCCTTGTTTTATTAAAGACAACTGGTACAACTTCAGTTGTTTTTTCAGGACAACTGGTACAACTGCGTAGTTTTATTTAGGAGAAATAGTTCAAAATAAAACAAAGGAGAGTAGCAACATAACATGGGGAAAAAAAGGTAAATAAGAAACTGAAAAACTCATCTTCGTCATCCTTAACTCTTTTTTATAGCTTCCTCAAGGAGAAAACGGTGTCAAACAAAGTCCGCATGGCTTCTTGAGTATCATTGAGCATTTCAATCTCTTCAAGTATTGCGACATCCCACCATTTCTTGAAGCCACAACTAGAAACCTGAAAACACGAAAAAATTCAGATGATACTCAATTTATAAATCGAAATTAACACCCAATTGACTTACTTCTGGGATTTTTTTTGGCCCACAACAGCCGTAGAAGCAACCGTAATATTTCCGGCCCCTGTCCAGCGCGGAGTTGTCAGTTAAACACCCAATTGGAGCTAAGCCACAATAACAAACCTTTGGAATTCCCTTTTGTACAGGGCATGGCAGAATGGTCCTGACTCCATTGACTTCGGGTCCCCATCTAGTGGTCATCCTGTAATCCTTCTTAGGCAAGACAAAAGAAGAACCATCATTCTTCTTTTCAGCCAATTTTGCGAGGGCTTTCTGATATTTATCCATGATGCGGCGGAAACCCTAAAAAACCTAATTGGGGAAAAAATTGGAAAGGGAATAATAGGAGAAGAATCCTTTGACCCTTTTCTATGAAAGAGAAAACGGTAAACGACCACCAAAAAGAAAAGTAAAGAGGAAAATAACATTTAATATTATCCTCAGCCGCCATTGTCACACGTGCATTTTCTGGTGACATCATAGTTGTACCTAGTTTTCCGGTTGTCCCAAAATTGTCATAGTTGTCATTTGGTTGATTTTTAAGTTTTTTCAGTTGTCTTTTATCAAGAATTCTGTTTTTTTAGTTGTCCCTTCAAGCCTTGAACATTTTATACCTGCCCCAAGGGTTTCACGCCCATCTTTTTATCTTTTCCATATTTTTACGTTTAGCCTCTTATAAGATGGAAACCATTGTCAAAGAATGCCTTATACCATAAGGGTTATTTCATTAGAAACACAAATGATATATCTTATTCTCAGAAAATAATAAGTTTATCGTAGTCGTTGAGTATATAGTAGTTAAGGTATAGGGCTGTATTTGTTTAGTGTTTAGTAATTTAAAGAAATTAGTTTGTCCTGGTTATCATAGTTATCCTAGTTGTCATAGTTGCCCTATTTGTCATAGTTGTCCTAGTTGTCCTAGTTGCCCTATTTGTCATAGTTGTCCTAGTTGTCCTAGTTGCACCTACTTGTCCTAATTGTCATAGTTGTCCTAGTTGTCCTAGTTGTCCTAGTTTTCATAGTTGTCCCAATTGTACCAATTGTCCACTTTGTACCTACTTGTATTAGTTGCCCTAGTTGTCCTAGTTGTACGTAGTTTGCCTGGGTTTAGGACGTAGTTGCATCTAATTGCACCTAATTGCACCTAGTTGCCCTGTTGACATTCTCCAAATCCAAAAAATTCAAAATACAAATTACTCCAAAATACATAGTATTGCAAGAAATCCAAGATAATGAAAATACAAATGAACTCCAAAATATTCCTTAGACCTAGCTCTGACCGCTCTGACCCTCTTCACCCTCTTCACCCTCTTCTTCCCTTGGGTTTAGTGGTTGAAACCAATGGCCAATGTTTGTGTTTGGGTTGGCCTTCTGACTCCTGCGAGCTTCTCCGGTGGAAGGAAACCGCTTCTCCTTCTTTCTTCCTGCTTTTTTGGTGTAGTCTGGTGCGTAAACAACTAATTAGCAACCTCCTCAGAAATAATCCAAGTAGAATGATGTGGCACCATATAGATGGTTCTGTGGTAAGCCATCGCCTAAGTATCAATCAAGTAGTATCTCAGGCATAAATCAAAAATGTGTAAGTCTCTTCTTCTTGAGGACGTCTGCATCATTGCAATGGTTGCGGCTATTGCATGAACACATGGAATCTTATCAATATCAAACATGCGACACCCACAGCTTTTTGTATCCAAATTAACCAGATAGCTCTTCCCATCAACTCCAACTACACTGTATTCAAGCCCAGGTAGATTTAGCTCAGTCACATCTAATTTGGTCGCAATTGCACATTGTTTATGCAATTCGTTTTCCACAAACGGCACCAGTTTCTTCGAATATGATGCACCAGCTATGTTATTCCTATACCTGTTGAACCATTCAGACACTTTCTCAACATACGCATCAATCAAAGGCAATAGTGCGTACTTTCTCGCCTTCTTGAAGACGCTGTTCATTGATTCACAGGCATTGCTTGTGTCCAAGTTGTACTTGTCTCCTTTAAAATTCCACCGTGCCCATTTTTCAAGAGGAAGACCATTCTATAAGTACTCCGCAGCTTTGGGAAACATTCTACCAAATTCGGTGTATGCAATTAGGAACTCACTTTCGGTGTACTTATGAGCGCACTCAATGAATTTTTTAGAACACAAATCCTTCCAACCATTGGCTGCTTTAACCCTCACATTACGAGACAAGTGCCACACAGAAAATCCATGCTGAGACTGAGGGTACACCTCCTGCACTGCCTTCGCTATGCTTGTGTGTCTGTCACTCATAAAAACAATCTCAGGATTATCTGGTATAACAGTTTTGAGCATTTCTAAAAACCACCTCCAACTAGAGTCTTTCTCACTATCGATTACATCCATTGCAATGGGGTAATGGTGATGATTAGGATCCTGAGCCGTGGCAAATAC
>NW_006256486.1:3384830-3456299 GCF_000478725.1 Eutrema salsugineum
TCGCGAGTTTTTTTCCTCTCAAGACAGTAGAGTAGGACACAGTCACGTGAGATACATGCTGAACAACCTTCACAATACTTCTAGGAGCCGGTGCGTCCACTACACCTGGATCACGAAGCACAGCAAAACATCTGCTACAACTTGTGGAGTGCTTTTTCTATTATTCTCAACTGTGCTGGTACGGACCCGAGAGCGACTATGCATTATCCTGTATACTCTAAGGCTGAAGTAAGTGGAATCCTTCATTCTTACAGCATGTACATACCATGAACAACCATGTTCAGCTTGACGGCATTTAAGAATGAGTCGCCCAGGATCAGACTTCACTGTTTTGACCTCAAAACATCCCTTATGCGAAGCTCTGTCAACCAATACTCGCAACGCCTCTTTCGATCAAAATTCTTGATTCTTCTCAAAACCAGCACCATCTTCCCATTCAAGAACAAACTGAGTCGGTTGTAAAGCCCCAGGAGGCTCTACGTTATCATGCTCATCCATACCATATTCTGCAGACTCTACATGTTCATGATCATCCGGTTGTGAAAGTACATCATCAATCACTATCTGTTTCTCAGTCTCAGGTACAGCCACAATAGCAAGTTCGTCTTGTTCTTTCCCTGCTTCCTCGATTTCAAGCATAATATCGCCTGTTTCTAGCTCCTGAATCTTATCTCTTCCCAAATCTTCCATTATCTCCACATGCAACACAGATTTAAGTCCCTCTCTATCCACAGTTGTTAGATAGACATACACATCACCATCATCAACAATACATAACTCATTCAGTGGCTTAGCTACCAACGGAATGTAGCTTAACTTGAGCTTCTTCTTACTATCGTTTACCCCAATCTTCTTGCATATACCATCTACAACCATCGAATATGTAACCTCATCCAAAGAGGTTTTAAATGATATAGCATAGATGGAGCTTCTTGATATCCATTTAAACTCCTCTCCTTCCTTATAATAACATCCTCCATACTCAAAATGTATGTTTCTGTGGCCGCTCATCCTCTTTTGTTCACAAAAACAAAAAAAAATAAGTCATAAACGAATAACAATATTTCCTATTTCTCACAGGTGTACCAATTGTACCAGTTGTCCCACATATCTCAATCAGTTATCCCCATTGTACCAGTTGTCCCAATACATTCCAGGTCCCAATTGTCCCAGTTGTCCCAGTTGTCCCATTCCTTTCAGTTAACCAATTGTACCAGTTGTCCCAATTGTACCAGTTGTCCCATTCCATTCAGTTAACCCAATTGTACCAGTTGTCCCATTCCATTCAGTTACCCGAAATGTACCGGTTTTCCCATTACATTCAGTTACCCCAATTGTACCAGTTGTCCCTTTCCATTCACTTAACCCAATTGTACCGGTTGTCCATTTCCATTCAGTTAAGCTAATTGTACCAGTTGTCCCATATCTCACTGATTCACTATACAAACCTACGATTCAGCTCGATTCAACGGTAACAAGTTAAATTTTAACATTCAGAAGATTAAATCGACATATAAACGCCACTCTACTAGCCAATGTGCAACCTAAAACGACCAGAATTGACAAATCGATTACTAAACCATAATCCCCAAACTGTAGAAGAAGTATACCTAATTACAAAATGACGGCAGAGAAACGAGAATTGGCGAACACCACGGGTTCAGAGAAGGCCAGCGAACCGTGCCGAGCGATAATAAACGAAGACGGATTCGAGATTCGAGCAGATCAATCGGGCGATTTCTGGGGAGATTTTCGATTTCGGGTTTTGGTTCAGGTGGTTAACCCAAAAATTGAGAAAAACCAGATCGGTTTTGGTATTAGAATTTTAGAATTCTAATTTCTCAAATTTTCTCGATTTTCAAAAAAAAAAAAAATCAAGAATGCCATCTCTTCTTTCATTAAAAATATTTTCGGAATATCACGTCCCTTATAGCACACAGACTCAAATGTGGCAGGGTATATTTTTTTTCTCTCATTTATGACTTTTCAGCCATTAACTCAAAAATGCTACATCTGAAATTGATATTCTTAATTAATCAATTTTACATATGTAATTACTTGCATTAATATTCTTTTTAAATTCATTAACTGTTGGTATATCCCACTACCCAAAAGAAAGTGACTTATTTGTCCATTGACTTCTCAAGCTTCTAATAAGTCTTCTCATTTTCTCTGCTCTACAAAACTCTCTCTATATATATATAGTCCCAAGCTTATCCTCAAAACTCACTTCATAATTTCATGAAATCAATGGCTTCAATTTCTTCAATTCTTCTTCTCCTTCTTTCACTTTCACATCTCCACTTCACTCTACCTACCGGAAATAACCACATCACCGACAGAAAATCCTTGGAAATCATCATCGGCGGCGGCAATTCACCACCATCACCTTCACCGGAACCGGGACCTGAACCTGCAGATTGCCCTCCTCCACCTCCTCCTCCTCCATGTCCTCCCCCACTTCCTCCTCCATGCCCTCCTCCACCTTCCCCAAAACCACCACAATCTCCTCCGCCGGAGCCGCCGCGTTCACCGCATAAACCACCAAAATCACAGCATAAACCGTCACATTCACCGCCCAAACCGCATAAACCACTGTTAGTCTTTGAGAGCAAACTACTAGAGAAAGCCTACCCAATCCTCCAAGCTTTCAAGAATCTAGTCGAAGACGATCCAAAGAATGTTCTTGATTCTTGGAATGGCTCCGACATTTGCAAATACCGCGGACTCGAATGCGCAATATTCCCGGGAACAAAAGACCTGGCTGTCGCGAGCGTCCAGTTTAACGAGTTTAACTTCGCTGGCAAGAAACTCCGGTTAGATAACTTCCTCGACAAGTTAGAAACTGTCACGATCTTCCACGCAAACTCCAACAATTTCTTAGGCTCTGTGCCTGACGTCAGCAACTTGAAATACTTATTCGAGCTCGATCTAAGCAACAACAAACTCACCGGAGATTTTCCAGCTTCTGTCTTAAAAGCCAAGGATCTCACGTTTCTCGATCTCAGGTTCAATACTTTCTCAGGCTCTGTTCCTCCTCAGGTCTTCAATCTCGATCTCGACGTCTTGTTCATCAACAACAACAATCTTGTTCAGCAACTTCCAACCAATCTTGGCTCCATCACAGCTCTTTACCTCACATTCGCCAACAACAGGTTAGATTTCATAGTATTAGTAAAGTTTTTATTTTTATTTTATTGGGTAAATGAAAGTCTTACACTTTTTTTTTCTTTTTGTCTAATGAAATCCAAAAGGGTCATCGTATTGTTTTTAAAAAGAATCAATTGATAGGAACTCAATCTGAGATATGTTATATAGTAAGAACAATTGTGTGATTTATCCTTAACTCGATAGTTTTTCTATATATTGGGGTTGTATGGTAACATAAGATCTATACAAAATAATTGGTCGTAGTATAATTTGGGTTTGTATGGTTACAGCTATTATAGTGTGTGAGTAGCTAAATTATTTTCTTTTATCTTTATTGTGATGTGACTTAGGTTCACGGGTCCAATTCCGGACAGCATAGGCAACATCAAGTACCTACAAGAAGTCCTTTTCTTGAATAACCAGTTAACCGGATGCTTACCGTACCAAATAGGAAAGCTAAACCGAGCCACTGTTTTTGATGTTGGGTTTAACCAACTAACCGGTCCTATACCATACTCTTTTGGTTGCTTGGACAAGATGGAACAACTCAATCTAGCCAGAAACAAGTTCTATGGAGCCATACCAGAGATCGTATGCGAGATTTCTTGTCTCAAGAACCTTTCTCTCTCCTATAATTACTTCACTCAGGTCGGTCCAAAATGTAGACAACTCATCAAGAGAAACATTCTGGACGTTCGTATGAATTGTATACTTGATCTACCAAACCAAAAAACGTCACAAGAATGTGCTGACTTTTTCATGCGGAAACAGACTTGTCCTAATTCCAAGTCTATGTTTCGTATCCCTTGTGGTAAGAATCCAAACCGGGTTAGACTGGATCAAGAACGATTAGAGGACGAAGAAGCTCAAGTTCCTTCTCCGGTATCTTACGGTGCACTCAACCCGGACCGGATTCGGAATCTATAAATAACTTTTTTTTTTACAATTATGACGTGCGAAGAAAGCTATGTAGCCAAGTGTTTATACTTATATGTTTGTGGTTTCTAATACAGTATAACTGAATAAATGCATTTGTTGCGTTGTTACGGATCATATGTAAGGTTCTTGTACGTATGCAGAGTCCATTTTTTTTTCTTTTAAGTACCACTTTAAACGTTACTCTTTTTCACTACAATTTACGTATCTCTCATTTGAAGTCCACTTTCTTCTTTTAGTTTATATGAACCATGCAATATCTCCACTACCTTTATCTACTTCATATCCTAAAATCGATATTGTACAATTAGATTTTTGTTATTAGTATCCAACATCTAGCGAATCTAAATTCTAGTGACTACTTTGATAGATAACCGACAATTTCTATTACTTTCGAAGAAAGTAAAAGCAATGGATGACAAGTTCACCCGCTAATCTAAATTTGGAATTTGGAATTTACAAACTTGATCAATATATACAATATACATAGGTTTTAGAAAATAAAATAAAAGTGGGAGTGTAATTGCAGAAAAGCAAATAGACACTTGTATTATCAATTGTTTAGATATCTTCAACATCTAACCTGTAGCTATGTGTTTTTATTTATGTTTTGGAGCTTCTTAATGGATTTACTCAAGTTATGTTGTTCCTTTTGTGATTTTTTCTTTTAATGGATTTAATCCAAGTTATGTGGTTCCTTTTGTAGTTTTTTTTTTTTGAAATGTTGTTTTCTCTAAATATTTGGCAACTAGTGTAAAAAGAACAAGTTGAACAAATATATTATTGTAAAGAAAGGGCACATCAAGTGACAACCGGTTTTTTTTTTTTTTTTTTGGTTTTGACGGTACCAAGTGACAATTTTTATTTGATACAATTGTTCTTTTGTCATCAAATAATAGATTTAGAAGGAGAAGATCCATAACATCAATTCTTCTCATCAGAAGTTCTCATTTTCTTGCACTGAATGGTACTTATAGTCATGAACTGTTTGCTTACAACCAGCTAAACCAAAACAAGGATCACTGGCAATCATATCCACTCACAAAGAACAGAGTATTACAACATTTGAATTTTGCCAAAAAAAAAAGAAGCACGACTACTACAACAAGGCAATACTATTTTCAGGAAAAAATATCTTTTAACCATTGTGGATAGCCCGAAGCTACGTATGGTTACCGACAATCCCCCTTTGTCACACTTCTAGCATGTTGAGACTCGACCATTCTTGAAAAACTGATGACTTGACTCATCTTCTTTTCTTCATCTCACTTATTGACTATTCTGTATTAAACATACTTTTAATCATCTTTGCATTTTTGTGTCCAATTTAAATAAGCTAAAGAAAACGGAGACGTAACAAGTTGTTAGGGATGTGTTGTTCTACACAAAACAATTTAAAATCTAATTGGTTGTGTTCATTGTTCAACATTCTATTATTCGGTTTTTGGTTCGTAAATCATTATAATGTAAATTGTAATATTGAACTAACTACTACTCTATTACACTAATCTCGATTACAAAAAAAAAAAACGCTAACCATTGCACTAAAGGTTTATATGAGAAGTGACACAAAATGTGCCAACAAACACAGAAAGCCCAAGATTGGGTCGGTTTGGTAAATCAATGACCAAAGGCTTTGGTCATGAGAGTTGCCTCTGGGCTCTCAGTCTTTTTTTTACTATCCACACTCTCCATTCGCCTGCAAACAATATGAAAACAATTTAACACATTGTAGAATCTACATAACGTCTTCAGATTCTAAACAAATAAAGAAAACGACCTTGCACGCTGCAAAATTATCACAACCGCATATCAAATTGCCATTGGCAACATCAACCGCTTGCGGCGCTCCTCCACCATCACTTCTCTGAACCACACACACACACACACAAATGTGATTGAAATAAGACGAGAATACATATTAATCTTCGGAACCTACAACTACCAATATAGATATATACCTTGTAAAAATCGACCGCTATGTAATTAGGCCATCGTTGTCCCGCGGCTTGGTAACATGCCTTGATGGATTCAAGAAGAGGAGCAGAGTTTTGTTTACATGCAACTACCAAATCCGGAGCGTCAGGAAAATGGTTCACAAGAACAAGAGATTTCGATTTATCGCTCATTGGTGCTGATTGAGCTCTGTTTGGACACACTCCTACCTTTAACCCTCCATTTCCATCTGCGAATATTTTTCTTAAAAACATTAACAAAAATGTGTTCATACAAATCATAGTATAATATGGTTTTGTATTATATATGAGACTCACATTGATTCTCAACCATAAAATTCCATTGATATGCGATTCCTTCGGTTGCTTCTTTACGTCTATCGGATGTGAAAACTAGCAACCTTTGGTTTTGGCGTATCATGTCCTCAAGCGTTGGCCAATCTCCTCCATTTTTGGGCATTCTAGTTACCGGAAACATGAACTTTCGTAGCCCGGCCGTGTCAAACACTTTGGTGAGACCCATTGGCGATTTCACATAGTCTTCGATAATAATCGTTACAACTTCCTCCTTGTTACTCTCTAGAAACACTTGAATCTCCCTTAGAACGTTAATCGCCGGTTGCTGCAATTGTGCACCAAAATTAAAAACACACAAATCACCAACATTTTACAATACATAACGAAAGAAAATAAGTATAACAAAACTTACGAAAGCTGTGAAATTAAAACACATTCCGCCGAAAGAATGACAAAGCCAGATATCGTTTTTGAAGTCGTACATGTCGAGCATAAACCCTCTTACACCGTTCTGCAATAATAACCATCAAAGCCACACAAAAAAGATTCATCCTTTGCAAGAAATCCTTTAAAGGGTTTACTAAAGTTTGAAACTTTGTATTGAATATTACAGTGAGTTGGCTTGTGATTGAGTCTTGCTGATTAGTAGGAGCCAAAATCACAGAACCGGTTTTTGATATTGCCCCGAGTCGAGCAAACGAGTTGTGAGTTGTTAACCACGAGTACTTGTTGAAAGGCAACCCTTTTACCTTTTTTTTGTTTATATACAAGCGATAGATTTATCAATTTAAAGGAAAAAAGAAATTGGTCCAAATGATTATAGATTGACAAAAGTAGAAAAGTGTGAACCTTGGAGATGGGGTTGATGGGTTGGGTTCGAGAGCATCTGGGTCTGAGATTATTGTTGGCTAGACATGTTTCGCAGTGCAATCCAGTGTCACAGTTCTTGTTTCTAACACATGTTTTTCCCTCCTACGATACAAAACCAAATAAATCAAGAAAAAAGTTTTTAAAAACAGTTTTTTCATCGAAACCCATTATTCAAATTAAGATCTTTGGACGACCCATGTCGTAGTTATCAATTATTCGCAATATGTTTCTCCAAACCAAAAAGAAAAATGGAATTTTGGGAGACAAAGATCCTCTGTTTTTTCTGTCGGACAGAGGACAGACGCCAAGAAAGTGTTGTAAGTTTGATGCGATTTGCTTACTTTGAGAGCAGAGGAAAACTCAAAAAGGAAAGAAGATTGAATCAGAAGAGCAATGAGAACGAAGACTAATCTTTGAAACATAGTTTTCTTCGCCAGGAAATGAAAACCCAAAACGAAAGAAGAAACGACAGGCAAGTGTAGCTACTTAATCATCATCAGTGTTAAATTGAACTGGTTGTTTGCTTTTGCCTGAAGATTCTTATGAGCAAGAAACAAAATTAAAAAAACGAACAGATATTAAAAAAAAGAAGAAGAATAATCTGAGGATTTTAAGGATAGAAAATAAGAGTGAACGGAAGTGCGCGCGTGTCGGTGAAGACATGACATAATAATAAGTGCTACTGCAAAAGTGGGTTTGTTGGTTTGCCTCTCTTTTCCACAGCCTTTTTTTCCACAGCCTCTTTCTTTGATTTTTATTTATTTTTACATTTAAAAAATATATATATATATGTCCCATATTCTAATATTTTATGCAATTTAGTCGAAGATCTACCATTGGTCTAGAACTCTGAAAACTCGACCAACTGTGCCATTTTAGTTATTTTTTTGATAAATGAGTTTTTCTTTTTTTCTTTCCAAAGCTAATTAAATTACTCGAACTTGAGTTTGGGAAGACTTATTCAATACTCTTCTAACTAATTGAGCTAATTGCGCTTGAATGATAAATTGAAAGATTTTTACTCAAGAAACTGGATATATTACTAATTTTGTTTGGCTATATGAATTACGAACATGTCCAAAAAAGGGAATTAACCCGATGTTTTTGCTTACCACTTATTTACATGATTATGGAAAGGCATACTATCAATTACATCAAATGTGACTGTTAAAAAATAATTACATTAAATGTGGTTTATCTTTTAAAGTTATAATTTGTGCTTAACCTAAGCTGCATGGAATCAGAAGCGGAATCGCAGAAGCAGAGAAGCGGAAGCGTTTAGAAGCAGGGAATCGAATTTTTCAAAAATTCAGGAATCGGGTACGTGTTGGAAGCGTATGGTTTAATGGGCTTAATGGACTTAACATATATTAAACAAATAATTAATTTAATTAAATAATGTTAAAAATAAAATAAAAAACGATAATGATGGCTTAATGGACTTAAAATATATTAAACCTAATAAAATTGACAGGTCATCTTCTTCTATAATTTTAGTCGAAATTTGCAGCAACGCTTTCAACCACGAAGAACACGATTCTAACTCGAAATCGAACGATTCCTCAGTGTTTCCAAATGGTAAAATTTCGGAATCACAATTCACTAACGATTCTGATCGATTCCGTGCGATTCTAATTCCGATTCTGATTCCAAAACGAGAATCGTAGCTTTCTACCAAAGTAGTGCTTAACTACCAAATTTAGAGGAAACCGCTTTGAATCTTAAAGATTGTGTAGCTAAGGAGGATACATGAGATGAGAAGAGTCTTGACGAAATTAAAAGGCAAATATTTTTCACAATTATAAAGTTTGCACGCAATCACATACCTTTTGTTTGTTTGGCTGTCAATGGACCACTTGTAATCCTTCAAATTCGTTCTATAACCATAGAACCCTATCGCCCAAGATAATCAATTGGGCCAATTTAGCCCAGTCTCTACGATTGCAAACCATTTCATTTTTTTGGTGGTATTTCTTTTTTTCTTTAACACAGATAATCATATTACAAATGATGATTAATCGATCAAATTTTACTACTGTATTTGTAGCACTTGCAATAACAATTTAAAGTTCCACTAAAAAGGAATCCACAACGCAAATCTTCCTGCAATACACAGATCCACAACAGACGATTCTACCACATCCACTATAGACAACTCTCCTCACAACACACGAAATTAAGTTCTTTGACCACTGCTAAAATATTTCCACGTCGTTTCTTTATTTATGAAACATTTTTTTTGTTCGAGTCAGGAGCATAATCAATTTAGGATCAGGTATGAATCCAACTTGAAGTTATGACTTAAAACTCATGGAAAAACTGGCACAAGGACGAACCATTTTGATATACAGTTGAAAAGTTTCAGTTTTTCTTTTCAAACGGTCGGTTTTTATTGGTGGGTACTGGGTTGGGAGTTGGGACCCAAACTTCAGCACTGATTCATACTCACATTTGCAAAAAAATCGTAAAATCTGTTATATTTCTCTTTCTTTATTTTTTATTTTTTTAATTCTTTGGATTTTGTAGACTTCGCAAGAATTAGTGTCAACGTAACCCTATGTTAGTAACTAACATATGTATAACCCATTCTACAATCCACATAACCATATAAATCCTTACAATGTCCATAAAACTCTTGTCTATGATGACACTCTAAAAAGAAATGCATACAATATTTATCACAAAAACACTGCATACAATAATTCTAAATCTTTTTAAAAAAATATTGCAGTTGGGGTCTGAGATATGACAGGGTGTACACATGTGAGTGACCCTACCAACGTTATGTAGAGCATTTGGGTTCACATTGCTTCTTCCATTTTTTTTCTCTATATTGAATTCGATGTAGAATTTTATTTTCAAAACTTTAATTAGGATAATCTTATATATAAAAGTTGCTCAACTTTTCCATATGATTGATACATCAGCATTGGATAGATTGACACCTGTCTTTAAATTTTAATTAATAAATTTTAATATTAAAATTTAAAACATTTAAAGAATATGAAAAGTTTGTTTTATTAATTGACTCTTAATTAAAATTTATATTAATGTTAAACAAAAATTTATGTTATAACTAATTAAAATATTGATAGATATGTATTTAATTTTTATATAATTGTAGATTACTTAATAATATTTAGATTACTTAATAATATTCAAGATGTATTTTAAATTAATTTTTTAAAATTATTTATAATAAAATACTGACAAGTAACAAATGAAATGATGATTATATTAATTTTATTTTTTTAATTAATTAACTATCAATTAATATTTCTGTAAATGTTAAACAAAAATTTATGTTATAACTAATTAAAAATATTGAATAATATTTATTAATCTTAATATAACTTTAAATTATTAAATAATATTCAATATGTATTAATATTTTATAATTTTTTAAAATAAAATATTAACAAGTAAGTAAGTAACAAGTGATGATTATATTAATTTTTATAAAAATATAAAAAAAAAATTAAAAATTTTGAAAAGAAAAACCCGCACGTTACATGCAGGTATTCACCTAGTTTAGGATAATTTAGGATCAATCCCAAAGCCATCGAACCATGTAGCCATTTTATCCATTGTGTCGCTTTCTCTTCACCAAACACTTACGAAATGCTTGTGCGTATTAATTTTTTAAATTAAGTTTAACCAAACAATACCTTTCGTAGTCTCCAAGAAAAGGACAAAAGTATAATTAACACATTTTAACATAAAGTAGGGTTATTTAAAAATTAACACCAAATTAGCGTTTGTGGAAAATACTGTTAGTTTACGAGCAACTAATGTTTTTTTTTTTTTTTAAATTTCATAAACCAGTGAAAACAAACAAATGCATGAGATTTCATCATACAATAGATATGATGATGAATAACATGCGAGCTCCATTTTATAAATTCGTTTATATCTATTTAATTATGCATTTGTGAGACACTAATCTTTGTATTAAAATTTGAGTACTAAAAACATGAGTGTTATGAGCTTAAAAATGATAAACAAAGTGGGAAGCCTTAGTCACATGTAAAGAACCTGTGGATGAAAACGAGATGAAAAGATAAGTTAGGGACTTTGGTTTAAAAATTCGTCGTTTTTCATCACGAATTGAATAGTGGTGTGATTCTTTGTCTCTTTCCTTGTCAGTGAGAGAGTATACAGACCCTCGAATGTCATATCACAGGGAGGGACCTTCCATTAACCCTTTTATAATCTCTCTCTCTCTCTCTCTCTCCTCTTCTATTTCTCTCTCTGACTCTCTCTGGTTGCTCTTGGCCATGGCGGTGAATAGTCAAGCTTTCTTGTTGGCATTAATTTCATTACTTGGAACCCAACTGCCTTCACTAATGGCAGCAGGTTTTGTCTTTTCCGATTTTCCACTGTTTGATTCTCTCAAAAAGCTTCTTTTTGCTAATCTTGCTATCGTCTAAATCAGAGGATAAGTGATCTTAGTTTTGATTAAAAATCACATTTTGAGCTTCTGGGTCTCACAAATTTTGAGTTTTGATGGGGAATTTGCATAGTTGTAGTCCATTTGTTGAAATTGGCGGTGGGTTAGTTGCTTTACATGCAAATGCTCTGTTTAGGAATATAATCAGATCTTGAGAACGCACAAAATTTGAGGTTCAATTTCGTAAAAAATAATGATTTAAGCTTAGCCTGTTCAAGCTATGGTGGTTAGAAAGTTAAAAGCTTTGAACTTTTGAACTATCTTTCTCGGTTTTGAAGCAAATCTCCATTGTCAAACTTCGATGGACTCTTCTCTGTTTCAGACAGTAATGCTGCATTGTTATGTGTGTTTGCAGATTGTCCATTGGACTTTAGTTTATCAAATTTCACTCTAGTAGCTTCTGTGTGCTCCAACATAACCAACCGAGGCAAATGCTGCCGCTACATGAACGCTTTCGTTGCCGTATCCGTGGCTCGTTACGCTAACTTGTCAACTAATCTTGGAGTCTCATCAGATTTATCTGAGACCTGCATTGGTTCCATCTCTAAAACCATGGAGCTCTATGGAGTCTCGAGAAACGCGACCAGTTTCTGCGGTTTGGGAACCAAGATCCTTGTTAAGTACAACTGCGACGGTCGAACCAGTGTTACACAAATGCATCAGTCTCCAAAATTCGGACATGTTACAAGAAACTGCAGACTCCCACTTTCGCCGGCGAACCAATGCAGGAGATGTTTGAATTCTGGTATCACTTACCTTCGTGATCTCATAGGTGCAGAGACTAAGAACGTTACGTTGAGTACTTGTCGTGATGCGACTTATGCTGCATTAGCAAGCCGAATTGACGATGCATCGGCTCTTGAACTCCTTAGTTGTTTCTATCAAGTGACAGAGCTTAGCATCCCTTCAGGTTAGATACATGACTGTAATTTTCTTAGCACCAGATTGGTCTTTTTTTCTGATGTCATTCACATATTGACAGAATCATTTCCACCATTGGCTAGTCCAAAACCGTCTCCAAGTATAGTTGGTGTTATTAGCCCAAGCAACAGTGATCATTCTCTATTGACTCCAAGTCAAAGCAACAATCCTTATCACTTAACGATGGTTCCAACCATTGGGATTGTTGTTACAGCTGTTGCTCTTACGTTGCTCGTAGTCCTGGTACTTCTTATCCGTAGAAAAAACCAGGAACTCGATGATTCCGAGAGTTTGGATAGAAAATCAACAAAAACAATTCCTTCTCCCAGGCCTGTATTCAAGATTCATGAAGGTGAAGTAAACAAAAATGAGTCCTTTGTTTTACTGTCATATCAAAAAAGACTTATCCAAATCTTCTCCATGCAGATGATTCTTCACCTTTCCGAAAATTCAGCTACAAGGAAATGAGAAATGCAACCAATGATTTCAACAAGGTGATTGGTCATGGAGGTTTTGGGACTGTTTACAAAGCCGAGTTCAGCGATGGACTGGTTGCAGCTGTTAAGAGAATGAACAAAGTCTCTGTACAATCTCAAAATGATTTTTGCAGAGAGATAGAGCTTTTAGCTAAGCTACATCACCGTAACCTCGTTGCTCTAAAAGGCTTTTGCATCGAAAAGAAAGAAAGGTGAAGAACCATGAATTGTTTGTTTTATCGCGTTCTGCATTTATAAAAATGTTTAAAGTATTCTCATTATTTTTCCTTTTTCTCCCCAATCTTTCAGGTTCCTCATCTATGATTATATGGCAAATGGGAGCTTAAAAGATCATCAACATTGTATGTATATGCTTCTTTTACCTAAGCTTAAAAGATTCATTGTGTTGAAACTTTTCTTCTTTCTTTTCTTTTTCCTCCAATGCAGCTACAGAAAAGCCTCCACTTAGTTGGGAAACAAGAATGAAAATCGCGATCGATGTGGCTAATGCTTTGGTAAGTATTTCAAAGTCTTTCCATCTCCATTTTCTCTAGTAAACTGATATACCCTTTTAGTTTAATTACAAATCTTTTACAGTTTTTGGTTCTTGGCTGCAACGTTGTTCTCTCATCCAGGAATATCTTCATTTCTACTGTGATCCACCTCTCTGCCACAGAGACATAAAATCAAGCAATATATTACTCGATGAGAACTTCGTCGCAAAAGTACGTACCATCTTGCATCATCTGATTCTGTGTCACAGAAACGTTTCAACTTGGATAACTAAAGATGTTTTCTTGGTGCAGCTTTCAGATTTTGGCCTTGCACATTCGTCTAGAGATGGCTCTGTTTGCTTTGAGCCTGTGAATACCGAAATCCATGGAACTCCAGGTTAGGGAGAGAGATACAGAACAAAACCACTTTACTCCTTTTGTATGGAAGCTGAGGTAAAAATCTGATTTTTTTTTTCAGGTTATGTAGATCCGGAGTATGTAGTAACGCAGGAGTTGACGGAGAAGAGTGATGTGTACAGCTACGGAGTTGTGTTGCTGGAGATCATAACCGGGAGAAGAGCGGTCGATGAAGGTAGGAATCTTGTTGAAACTTCTCAGCGGTTTCTTGCGACGAAATCAAGACACCTGGATTTGGTAGACCCGAGGATCAAAGACTCCATTGACGATGATGATGGAGCAAAACAGCTTGAAGCGGTTGTGACGGTTGTGAGATTGTGTACTGAGAAAGAAGGCCGGTCTAGGCCATCGATCAAACAAGTCTTGAGGCTCTTGTGTGAAAGCTGTGATCAATTGCATAGAGGATTTGCTAAAGCGGTTGAGGAAGAGATAGGTCAGGATAGTAGGAAGAGAACCGTTTTGGGATTTCAAAAAAGCAGTAACAGGATCTTTGGTTCATCGTCTAGTACAACTTCCAGGTCATTTTGCAGGAGTTTACCTCACTCTCCAATAAATGGATTCTCTTTCTGAGTTTGTTACTTCTTCTCTATAGTTGGATCTGAAAGTCTACATACTATAAATTATGAATTCATATTGAAAGCTATCATACTCTGCACTCTTAGTAAATTCAGCTCAAAAGATTTCTACATTGAGTATCTCTCCTGTACAGTAGCTATCTTCGGTTACATTTTAGTCTCCCAAGTCCCATACTAAAGCCAAAGTCTTCCTTCTGCTGGGTGTTGTATTACATTGCGAGGCTCTTCTTGCTTTTTACTCTGCCTTCTTACCACGGACCTGTAAGGGTTCTTCTCAAGCATTGGGTTTTGGCCACACATGGAAGCTGCTTCGGCGATTCCTTAAGCTGTAAATTCAAGAAGCAGTATCAGTGAACATTACCATCAAAGAGACAATAGCGTCACATTTAGACAAACACAAATTGTCTGGAAATGTAAAGAGTCTTTTGCTGCTGGTGATGTAGAGACAAGGTTGTTGTATACATGAAATACAAAGAAAAATAAAAGGTGTTACCAAACAAAGAGAGGAAGAACGGTTTTTACCTCATTCTTATGGGTTTTCATAATTTCAGCCTGCATCATCATAGTGGAAGCTTAGTTATAGAACTGAGCCAGCTAGATTCTTTAAGGAGGAGCAAGAAAGAAAGCCAAAATAAATTGGTAGAATACACACCTGTTTTATCTGCAAATCTTGATTCACTTGCTTGAGATTTTCAATCTCGGCTTCGAGTTCCAAGGTGTAAGCCTGTGTTAAACCGTAGCATCGAAATCAATATCAAATATCTTGAAAAGAAAATGGTAATGACAACTCGGATAGATTAACACTTAACCTGCTTTCGAGCCCTTGATCTAGCAGCGGATTCTCGATTCTTGATCATTCTCTTTTGCCTTCTCTCAACAACCTTCTCCAGTCCCGTATTGCTTCTTCTTCCCCGAGTAAACACATATGGAACTGGAACTGGTGATGACCAAGCATTGTTTTCTGCACTACTTGTCCCAGGAGAAGTAGCTGCAACAGTAACCCCTGTTCCTCCCATAGAAGCATAACCACTATTATTGTTGACCCGACCATCATCAGCCTCATATACACTCTTTTTGACCATATTCAGAGGCGCTGCAAATGTTACATTCGCTTGTTTTGGAAAGATAGTTGGAGGCAATCTCTGATGTGGCTGCTGCACTTTAAGGCCTAAACTATTGTTGCCGGTGAATGATATGTTGTTTTGATTCGGCTGACCAAATCCAAATTCCAAACCAGCAGAAGCACCGTTGTTATGATAAAAACCGCTACTGTCTTCGTCCATTTGAGTAGAGTTATTATCTTCTTTCACAACGCCAGCGCGTAGCAAAAAATCCTCTAAAGTAATTGCCCCTAAAGTCTGTTGCCTCCCAGGTGCATCAGACCCACAGCTATTTCCCATATCCCCATTACCACTCTCTTTGGACATCAAGTTTTTCCAGACCTCATCAACAGTTTTCTGACTAAGCGTTCTAGGCAAAGTCAAGGAGCCTTGCCTCTGTAGAAGATTCCCTCCCGGGACAAAACCAGTACTAGGTTGCACAGCTGCAATGGAGGATGGAGTTGTCATAATGGCTTGAGTTTCCTCAGCAGTCCATATGTTCTTGAGGAGCTCATCCATATTCATTGACCCAAAATCTTTCCCTGGCTCACCCAATGTGCTCTGAAGCTCATCAATTGTTAAGGCATATAACGAAGACTGCCTAGCTAATGGCTTTGACTGGTTATTGTTACTCCCATTCCCTCCAGAAGAATCTTCGTTTAAGTTGTTGAAATTGATTTGAGTACCCATCACTTCTTCTTCAGTCTAAAACCAAACGGATCAGATCCCTTTTTAGCTTTACCTATAAGAGAGCAAAAGACCAGACAATTTGGGTGAAACTGAAACCGGTTCAAGAGTAGATCACACAACTTATGTATCACATTGTGTTTATGTATACTTGCATAAGAGCACAAGCCAAAGATAGGAACTTTCATATAAATGTGTAAACTGTATATATTTTATAGTTTTACACAGCATAAGCAATAAAGCATGAACATATAAGGAAAGTTTGAACCATAGAGTATAAATTGGATCCTTTTCACATATGTGTGTATCAGAGCAAACATAGGATCCTTGGTTACAGAGCAAACAAAAAAAATATTAAAACCAAAGTTCAAAGCTTTGAACATTCTTGAAAGTTTCTAAATGAATTCAAAAGATAAATCGAGAACCCAACAAGGAAATGATGGATCTATTCTAGATTCCAAGAAGAAACACTAAAATCGGATCATAAACCCTCAAGAAGAAGAAACAAAAAAAAAGTTGAAGAAGAAGACTCCTAACTCTAATAATTCCACTACCAACAGTTACTTCTTCGTTACTACTAGTTGATTTACAACACACAGAGAAGAAAAAACAGATCAGATATTTAAGAATCGGACAAAAGCAAAAGGAGATACAGGGGATGATCAGACAAAGACAGATCTCAAAATATGGAAAGCATATATAAAAAATTAAAATTTATTGGCGATTTGAACAGATAAGCTTAAGATTTGTCACCTAATCTCTTATTGGCGATTGCGGAAAATCAAGAAGATTTGCGGGAGAGAGGAGACAAGTGTGCTTACTATTGCCTCGACACGAACTGCCATTTTAAGGGGGTAAGCTTTTTTCCTCTTAAGGGTTTTTTTCTTCCATTTTTAGATATTTTGATTTCATTTTTTGGAATATATTAATAAATATCCTGTTTAATCATATTTAATTTAGTCACTTAATTTAGCTGACATTCACGTCGACGACGACTAACCAATTAGAAGATGAAATGTGTGAGAATATGAGTTGTTGATGGTCTTTACTTTCTCACAATGGTTAGTATGTTGAAGCCTTGAAGGAGATCGTGTTTGGGGTTTTCTTCGAACTTTTTTCTTATTTGAATTAATAATTATATTATATTATTTATTTACAACCATATGTTACTCTTGTTGGAAAATAATTTTACATCGTTCTTATAAAACTGTGATTATTATTTATCATTTATTATTTATTATTTATTATTCATAAGATGCTGGCGAGAAAGGTAGAGAGTGGGTAGAGTGATTCGTTTGGTCCCATGGTGTGAGAATTTTGGTGTCAAACAATAATTATTTATATTTTTCCCTCTCCTCACTGTTGCGTCGAGTTTAATACAAATTCACTTCTAAATATGGAAATTTTCCCTCTCCTCATTAGGTAATTGGTTTTGTCACACAATGCTAATTTTTACGTCTTTTATAAATAAGTTTATAAATTATTTAGGTGAACGTCTACTTTTGTGCTTCGTTGGACCAACGTATAGAATGGGCATCTACCCATGATTAGATTCGAGTCCATCTCCATGTATACATATAAATTTATAAAATCATTGCTATTGGAATGCTGAAAATTTTCTGTTAAGTTTTCGCTTTCTTGGGGAGCAAAACATTTTACTATTCAACAATTCTCTAACACTATAAAGTAAAAAAAGTTTTTATAATTTTCTTAAAATGATTACTATATTGTTAATATATCTTGAAAATAATTGTAATAGCGTATGGAATTATATAATCTCGATAAGGATACTGAGGGGAAAAAAAATAAAAACAGCTTTGTATCTTAATTCTCTTTGAAGCCGAAATGAAAATATATGAATGTTTACAATTTAGATCGTTTTTATTCTTTATGTTAAGTGTTAATATGTAATATCATACAAGAGGGACAAAACAGTAATTTAAATCGAAGTTCGGTTTTATTGATATCAGATCAGAATAAATACAACTGAGTTTGTTTCCGAGGTGGTCATTTAACAAACTAGGACTTAGAGAATTGAATGCTCAGAAAATCTATTAGCTCTCAATCTCTAGGTCTTTGCAGATTCTTCTGTGTCTTTGGTGTCGATTCATCTTTCCTTTTTATATATGTTTTAAGTCGGTTCAAAGGAATTCCTTTTCTGATATGGGATTCAAAAAAGTTTCATTTTCTCTAGATTTATGGAAACTCTCCTTATTCCCATCAGGAAGTTTCCACCCACTCAATATTTACGGGTCTAGGTCGGCCCATGAGTTCACTCGGCCCGGTTCTCTTGGTATATTACCATCGTTAACCGGACTTAATTACTCTGGCGTTCAGACGCTAGTTATTGAACTCCCTTATATCCGAGAAAAGTTGGGGTGCGGTTTTCACCTCCATGATTAAGTTTGTAATGCACACATTATTCATAGACAAAAAGGAAAAATAATGATTTATTATCCTTGATTGTACATGCACAGTAATGCTGGACTCCACATAATATAAAGGAGTTAATGTATGAAATTATCCTCTTAAGCATGGTTTATTGCCAAAGTATCTTTGGATAAGTCTACCTTGCTAGATTATCCTTATAAAATTTTTCAATGTCCATTTTAGCCCGAAGTTAGAAAGTATTACAGAATTGCCATTATTGATTATTTTGTTTTATTTTTTAAAAGATATTAATAAAAAAGAAATAGGTTAAGAGTGTATTGTTGGTTTCTCAACAATAAAAAAATCGATAGCGGCGACGAAGGAGAGCGACGAAGGCGGCGAACAAGGAAATATTTTTCCCGACCAGATTGCGGCGGGGACTGAAGTTTTTCCAGTAAAAATCTTCTTCCTCACACTTCTCTGTTCTTCCCTCTTTGTTTACGGATGTTTCTGCGCCGTTCGAAGTGTCTGCAGACGCCGACTTCTAGGGTTCGAGTCGTCTGCACATTTTGAGGAGTTGCCGGAATTACATTTCAAAGATTACCTCGTGGTGAAGTTTTAGTATGCGGCGGCAAGGATTACATAATGACTAGCTTTCGTCGATTCGGCAAAATCTAACCCTAATTTTTTAGTTTTGCAGGTGTTAAGGAAATTTCTGGTGGGTTAGAGGAAATCCGGTGAAGGTGAAGATTTGCGGTGAGTCAGGGTTACACTATAATCGATTTATTGTTAATAATGTGGTCTATTTGTTATTTTATGATGGTAGACTTAAATGGTATAGTAAATGAGTAGTAGACTTGTTTTTATAAAGAGTAGTAGACTTGTTCGTAAATGAGAAAGAGCAGTAGACTTGTTCGTAAATGATGAGAAAGAGTAGTAGACTTGTTCAATAATGATAGAGTTATGATTGGTAGACTTGTTCGTAAATAATTGAGAGTGGTAGACATGTTTGTATAGAGATTGGTAGAATTGTTCGTAAATGATTGAGAGTAGTAGACATATTTGTATAGAGATTGATAGAAATTTTCGTAAATGATTGAGAGTGGTAGACATGTTCGTATAGAGAGTGGTAGACTTGTTCCTAAGTTATTTTGAGATATTTGATGTCTTGAAGAGATGCCACACATGGACCAACGAGAAGAAGAAGATGGTGGCTTTGCTGTGGATCTTGATTATTGGTGTTAGGGCGATACATCGTAATAGTAGACTCCCGTTGTGTGCTGCGAAAAGAGTGATGGATCAGTCAGCGTTTGAGAGATATTCGTGGGGTCGTTACGACTTCACACAGCTAATGAAGTTTGAAGTATGCTTCTGAGATGTATGATGAGGTCCACGAACCAGATGAAGCATTGATGTATCCAAACCCGTGTGGTGAAGCCGCAGACAAGTACGGACCCGACACAAACTCGGCAAAATGAAAAAGATGGGACGAGGTAAACTTTTTTGGGATCTAATATTCGTCTATGGGTAAACTTATTTTTTATGTTAAACACTTATGACGGTAGATTTGTTATGTCTAACCTTGATGAAGGTAGACTTTTATTGTTTTGTACGTCGAACTCTAACGATGGTAGACATCTATGGCGGATTGTTTTAGGACATGTTGATGAACTACACTTTCAAAGGACCATATTTTTTTTTGGCATGATGTTGGTCCTTTGAAATTTTGGTATATTTATTGTTAAAACGGTTAGTTATTAGAATATTTTGCATCAATTAGGTCGACAACTATTAAAAAAGAAAAGTAGGCCGATACAAGTGCTTCGAAGAGAGTACAAAATGCAGAAAGTCGTATAAGTCCAATAGACCGATTATTACAAGATAATACTGAAAAAGTTAAACTTAGAAAGTTTAGGCTTTACATGTGACATGATTATGTCCACTTTTACTACAGTTAGAGCATTTAAGCATCTGTCTTGGACGTTTGTTCTCTATGGCGATCTTGAATGCACTCTTAATGCGTGTCTTCTTTGGCATACCTGGAGGATTGCAAACGAAAGGAGGATGACAAACTTTGTTAGCCACTTTTTCTAGCACTGGTAGTGCTACATCTCTTGGCATTACACAACCTGCATAAGCATGTTGCAAGTAGTTTGTTTGGTAGTAGGGATGGCATAGGGAGATTCGTGAAGTTTTTTTTGCTTCCGCAGCGGCTATGGCATGTACACAAGGGATTTTATCAAGATCAAACCGACAGCAAGTACATGTTTTTTCCTTCAAATTGACAACATGGGCAGAAGTTGTGCCCATAACCTCTTACTGATCTGCATCAATAACTTGCACAGCCAAAAGTTTGGCATCTTCAACCCTGACCTGTTTACGATGTTAATAAGTCTATTACAAATGCTACTTCAAATAATATGTCTACCATAAAATATTAAATAAGTCTACTGCAAATGCTAATTCAAACAACATGTATACCATAAAATATAACTAAGTCTACTACGAACACCCACCCATTCTTCCTTAAAAACCAATTATCACTTACCAAAATCACTTGCTCCATGATTTCAGGTGATCGAAGGAAATAACTTGTAACAAGATGTGGAATGATGAAAATAACTTGTTATAAAGAAACAAATACATGCAACAAATTTTCAAGTATCACAGTTCGACAGCTGCAACCCTAATCGAAGAAGATGACACAGTCGGGTTTTTTGTAATATTATGAACAAATTTAGGCAAAAAAGTCATTTTAAATTTCAAAAAAGTCAAATATCTACTATAAAGAAGGTTCATAAATCTACCATTCACCCAAATATTTATAAGTCTACTAAACTGAAAAATATTTTTCAAAGTACAGGTTATCTGAGTAAGAACAAAATACAAACATAAGTCTACCATGATTGTAAATCACAAATATTAAATCTACCAAAATTTAATAAATCTACCATACTTATAATTAAATCTATCACATTGTTTTTTGAAATACGACTGTTTTAAATCTACCATACATACTAATAAATCTACCAACTCCTGATAAAGCTACTATAAATAGTAATAAATCTACCAAACAAAATAAGTCTATTGTACATCAAACTAAATAAATCTATCACCATTACATATAAGTCTACCAAATTTTAAGATAAATCTGTCGTCATTACTATTTAAATCTACCAAAAAGTCAAATACTTACCATAATTCAACAAAATATTCATAAGTCTATCATTAAAGATAATAAATCTACCAACAATGAATATATCTACCAACAAAAAATAAGCCTACTATGCTATAAAAACTTGTCTACCAAAACAAGTTTACTAAGTTTCAACAAATCTATCATCTCTCAAATAAATCTACCAACAAAAATTTGTGTTGACCAACTTTGTACAAGTCTACTACAAATAGTGGTAAACTTAAGTTTAATGACGCGCTATTTTTTGCTTATGTGATATATAAAAAATAATGGTATTTTCGTAACAATATTTTTCTCATCAAAGCTCAAAATGGCAAAATTAGTATACGAAGTTAGTCTAGTATAAAAAACAAAAATATGTTAAACTATTAATAAACATAAGTTTGGAAGATACTTGAGTAATTCTCTTTATATAAAGTCGTACACGGTACACAATATGCTTCTTTTGCAACATTGTCTTCTGTTGTTTTGTAAACAAATGTAGGAAAATCTAGTAAAAACCATAGTAAAGTTAAAACTTAAAAGAGTATGTATGACCACACAGTTTACATGCCAAATGATCATGATAACATTTTATAAAGCTTATAAAGCTTGTATTCCGATGTTTTAAGACATGTTTTCTGAATTCTATAGCAACTAGCAAAGTACTTATTTTATGAAGCTTCACACATTGTCAGATGGTCGAACATATATTATTTTAATATCTTTGTGTTTTTCAAGTTGGTGTATATATGAAAGAATTCTATGTGAAGTCTGTCAATTTTGATATATTATTTATTTGTCTGACTAATATCTGAATGACGAAAGCTATGGCTAATCTGCCAGATATAATCTTCTAAAACGCAACATGTTCCTTTGATGATAAGCTGAAGGTGATATTTGAAGGGCACCATGATCAAATGCTTTCACCATTTATCCAACATAATGTATACCTCTCTTCTTAGACTTTGGAAAATTTGGTAAAATCGAAAATGTGTTGATGAATCTAGATTGATAATTGGATTAAAAATCTGCAATAGGCAATAAGTGATCAATAGGCAATAAGTGATGTTAGTGAGTGGAAACCGCCAATAAAAAATCGATATTTGCATAATTTTTTTTTGAAACATACCCAAAAATCAAACACGTTAAAAAACAAAAACTAAAAAAACCAAAAATCAAAAATACGTTGGCGAATTTATGGCTCCGTCGATGACCAATAAACTTGTGCTTTTGACTTTGAAGCAAAGCCTGAAAAATCAAAACATATAATTAAGGGATAATTAATTCATTTTTCTCAATCTTATGATAGTCTCTCAATGGAAATCAAAACAACATTTAAACCCAACACTACCAAATCTTTCTCTTTTAATCAGTTAACGAAATTTGACCAAAAAAAAAAATCAGTTAACGAGAAAATCTTCCTTCTTTGAAACCTCGGAAAAAAATAGCAAAACCTAAAATTGTTGTTCTTCTCACCGAGATTCGTCCTGTTGATTCATATGGGTGTTTTCTCGAATCTTCGAGGACCCAGAATTGGAGCTACCCACAACGAATTGCCGGTAGCAAATGGCTCTCCTTCTTCCCCTTCTTCTTCTCCTTCCTCTTCATCTATTAAGCGAAAATTGTCGAATCTGTTACCATTCTGCGTGGCTTTAGTAGTCATCGCCGAGATCGGGTTTCTGGGTCGGCTCGATAAAGTCGCTTTGGTCGATACGTTGACCGATTTCTTCACCCAGTCTCCGTCGCTCTCACAGTCTCCGCCGACGAGATCCGACCGGAAGATCGGATTGCTTACCGAGAGCTGCGAGGATTGGTTGACGAGAGAGGATTCAGTGACTTATTCTAGGGATTTCAATAAAGATCCGATTTTTGTCTCCGGTGGTGAGCAGGTAAAAACGCCACAGAACTTAAAAAAAAAAAGAAATCCTTTTTTCTGTCCTCTTTGATCTGGAAGATGGATTGTTAATTTACTTTGGCTAATCTAATGTTTGATCACTCATTCTCTTTTGGGCATAGAAAAAAAACTTATGCTTTTGCCTGATGGATCATACATACACTATTTTGTGAATCATGGATTGAGCAAGAATGATTAGCTTCATATCTCTTATGGATGGATTCACTATATGTGTTTTGCTTGTCTTGTGATGGATGTTAAGTTCAAATTTTCTGCTTCTGAATATAATCATTTACTGAGTTCAATTCTCTCTTAATTTGTAGGACTTTAAATCGTGTTCTGTAAAATGTACATTTGGAGATAGCTCAGGTAGAACACCGGATGGTGCGTTTGGATTAGGTCATCAACATGGAACCCTTGGTATAATCAGATCCATGGAATCAGCACAGTACTATCCAGAAAATGATCTCGCACAGGCACGACGGTGGGTAAGCACAATCTTTAACAGTACTTAAAAAAAAACCGGTTTTTCGACGACATTTGTTTTGGTCGAATGTTTGATAAATGAACTGACTTTGTAATAACTATAATGTTCTTGTTCATCAGGAGAGGTTATGATATAGTGATGACCACTAGTCTATCATCAGATGTTCCTGTCGGGTATTTTTCATGGGCGGAGTATGATATAATGGCTCCAATACAGCCTAAGACCGAGAAAGCTATCGCAGCTGCTTTTATTTCCAATTGTGGGGCTCGGAATTTCCGTTTGCAAGCACTTGAAGCCCTGATGAAGACTAGCATCAAGATTGATTCTTATGGTGGTTGTCATCGGAACCGTGATGGAAAAGGTAAAGTTGAATATTAAACCATACCGTTGAAATCGAACACTGGGAGATCAACAAGTCATTAGTTTGATGTGATTCGTATTCTGTCAAATTCATGTAGTTGACAAGGTTGAAGCTCTTAAACGATACAAATTCAGCTTGGCTTTTGAGAACACTAACGAGGAGGATTATGTCACTGAGAAATTCTTCCAATCTTTAGTTGCTGGTACGTTTTAGCTTCCTTCTCTCTTTGTGACCATATCTTACAAATCCCTATAGGTGAATCTTTAACTAGAACGTTATATAAATCACGTTATATAAATCACTAATCAATAGTGGTTGCTCGTATTTTCCAAGTTAGAGAATCTAACTAATGTTGTCTTCTTGCAGGATCTGTCCCTGTGGTTGTTGGTGCTCCGAATATAGAAGAATTCGCTCCTTCTTCTGACTCATTCCTTCACATCAAGAATATGGAAGATGTTGAGCCAGTTGCAAAGAGAATGAAGTTTCTCGCAGCTAACCCTGCTGCTTATAATCAGACATTAAGGTCCGTTTTTATCCATAAATGATCGTAAATGTGTGTGAATAACTTCTTCTTGAAAGCTTCATGCTTCTGTTTTTTGTTTTTAGATGGAAGCACGAGGGTCCTTCAGATTCTTTCAAAGCACTTGTTGACATGGCTGCTGTACACTCATCTTGTCGTCTCTGCATTTTCCTGGCTACGAGGATTCAAGAACAAGAAGAAAAAAGCCCTAATTTCAAGAAACGACCTTGCAAGTGCACCAGGGGAGGATCAGACACAGTTTATCATGTTTATGTTAGAGAAAGAGGCCGGTTTGAGATGGAATCAATCTTTTTGAGGTAAGAAAGTTTACCCTAACTGCCCACTTTAAGCAAAAGACATGATATATGGTTATGTTAATTGCTCTCGGAAACCGTTCTTGTCCAATCCAGGGGTAAAAATCTGACTCATGAAGCTCTAGAAACTGCGGTTATAGCCAAGTTCAAGTCTTTAAAACATGAGCCTGTGTGGAAGAAGGAAAGGCCTGGAAGCTTAAAAGGAGACAATGAGCTTAGAGTACACCGGATTTACCCGCTTGGGCTCACGCAACGACAAGCTTTGTACAACTTCAAATTCGAGGGAAACTCGAGTCTAAGTACTCACATTCAACACAACCCTTGTGCTAAATTTGAGGTTGTCTTTGTGTAGTTTCATTCCCAACAAAAATCTATATAAGTGATTTATGTGTTTTTCAAATATTATTAGTTACCATTTAAATTTTAAATTTTGACCAATAATTTATTAGTCGTATTCAACTCACTAGAACTTAGAACTACGAATTATATGTACAAAATGAGTAAAATATAGAGGAATTAATACATTGATCGCTGATTCTATATTTGTATGACTATTTTATTTTTATAATTTTAAAAGCAAAGGAAATAGACTAAGCAACAACATGAATCTAAGTCCTTTGAGAATCAGGGAAAATCTTTGATTATTTGATTATTTAAAAAATGTAGACAGAATATTCGATTATAAATTAATGTATCACATTATAGTATTGGTAGTTCAAAATATATATATCCTATACAACAACAAATAAATATTAGAAAATCTTAAAAACCGAATCAAAACTATAACTAACTCAACAACCACAAAGTTTGTTTATTTCGCGCAATCTCCGATTCATATTTAAACCAATGAAACCTCATTAATCACTTGAAGCTTCCTTTTCGTCAAAAACAAAAACAAAAAATCTGTCTCTTGTTGGATTTTTCAAGTTATGAGTGGAAATCTGAATGTTTCGAAGATCATAGATTCTGTATGGTTTTATTCTTTCTTTCTCCCCAAATCCTTAAAAAAATCGTAACTTTTCTTATATGGTTCACTTTGTTTCAGATCAAGGGAAAAATCGAAGCATGTATTCAAAAGTACATGAGTATGGAACAAACTATGACATATTTACATGAAAATCACCAGATTTATCCACCTCTGGTTACAGCAAGTAAGTAAAAAAAAATTAAATTTGATTTCATACTCTGAGGAAAATAAATACCTAAAATATATTTTCAGTCTCCTGTAAAGTTTTTGTTTGTTTTTATTTTCAGTTTGGGAACGTCTTCAAAGAGACAATCCAGATTTCTTCAAAGAATACAACAAACGATGCGAAGTGGCTCGTCAAATAGCTACATTCAACGATTTGCTTGCTCAGCAAGTATACCTGATGCAGAAATTTAGAGAAATTGAGCTTAGTACTACTGCACCAGGTTAGTGGTAACAGATAAACCACTGTGTCTATCCTTAAGATTATTACTTAAATCGGTTTACGAAAGATCGATTTTTGTGTGTGTCTTTGTAGTAACACAATTGCAGAAACCTAATTGTCAACTTCACCATCATGATCAACTTAATCATCATCATCAAGATCAAATTCATGATCAGTGGATTGCACAGTTGCAGAAACCTAATCGTCAACTTCACCATCATGATCAACTTAATCATCATCATGATCAAGATCAAATGCATGATCAGTGGATTGAATCTACTGATTATACTTATACAGAGAAGTTAATCTCTCCTCTCATCGATCCGTCATTAATTGCTGCACCACCACAATCAGAACCTTATGCATATAGTTTTGGATACTGTAATGATTTTGAAGGTCTGAGTTTTGAGAATTTTGCTAGAGATTTAGATCAGCAACCACAAAATCTTCTAATGGAACGACAAGAATTGTACTATCCTCAAGAAGATCAATTTGCAACATTCCTTCTGCCAAAACAGCTTCCAGAATATGAGACTTGGAACAATCTTGATTTTGGTACATTAGCTAAACTCTATACACAAATTTGGTTTCTTCGTCTCTAATTATCTTATCTTGTTTGTTGATTTTATGTTTTTGGCTCTCTAATCAGGTAATGGATCGACCAACAACAACGGCTCAGATCCGACATATGATCTGCGAAAGTAAACATAATCATCAGAGAATGAAAACAGCAAAAGAAATTTGCGACAAAAATAAAGTAGTTGTACATATGAGCTTTTCTTGTTTTCTTTTTCGTTTCTGTCAGTTTTGTATTTCAGAAACATATGAAATTAACAAAGCTGACAACAAAGTATCGTTTTATGAAATCAGCTTTTCTCTCTTTGATGTATATTTGTTTTGGAATGCAATTTCAAGGATCATCTTCTTACTTACTCTTTGTAGATAACTAGATGAAGACCCGCACAAATGCACGGGGCTTTTCGAGTGTTTAATTTATATATTTTGATATATATGTTTGATGTTTTTCATTTTAGATGGCATTGTTATGTGGTTAATGCAGTTTTTCTTGTAAGGAATACTTAAACTTTTGCAGGTTTTGGTAAAAGAAATTTATTTCTTCATTCATATCAGATATGATTAAACCAAAGAGGTTTAAGACCTTGAACATTGAAATCAAGGAACAAAATTGATTGAAAAACAATACCATATCAACAAATTTAATTAAAAAAAGCAAAAGTTGTATGTTATATTCTACGGTTATTTGAAACCAACCTCTTTTCTGTTTCATTACTTTTATTTTTTGCTATTCTTATTTTCCTTCTTCCACATCATATTTTTTTCATTTAATATTTCGTAGTGTAACTAAAAAAAAATAAAAATTAAGTGATTATAGAAAACACAAAACAACACTACACTGATTACTAAACTGGGTCAACATTGTTTGTCCTAGTACTTACTGCATTCTTCTACTAACCATGTATTAGTCCTTTGAAGTTGTCCATGTCCCTGCATAAGAATCCAAAAGGAATTCTTCACCCTTAATTAACATTACTAACCATGTAGATTAGTCATTCCATTTAATCGATTTTAGTAATAAATGTTAATTAAGGGGTAAGGTTGAACAATTTGACCAACATAATGAACTTAAATGAATATCTTATATATAAAACTTGGCCAACTCTCTCCAGTTGAGTGACACATCAGCGCTGGAGAGAGCGCCATCTGTCATCTTCAAATTTAATAAAATAGTTAAATAATTATATTTAAAGCAAACACAATAAAATATATTAAAAACATATTAAAACACATTAAAACACATTAAAAACATAAATAAATATTGATATATATTTATATTAGAATAAATTCAAATTTAATTTAACTATATACAAACTTATAAATATTATATAATACAAGACTTTTTAAATGCACAATTCTATTTTTTTAAATGTTTTAAATTTCATTTATAAACTAAAACTATAATTAAATTTTAATGCAAGTGAAAAAAAATTATGAGACTAAATAAGTTAAATTTTTTTAAATAATCTTATACAAAAATTCAACTAATAAATTATAAAACACAAAACATATTTAATAAACTATTAAAAAGATAAAAGTTATTAAAAATAATAGTAAAAATAAAGATATCCACATAAAAATGTCATCTATGGTTTTTTTTTAAGTAATAAAAAAGATGAAATCAATAAAATATATATAACCAAAAAAATCAAATATTAAATTAAAAAAAAATAACAAATATTATATTAATACGATTTACAAGAATAAAAAGAATATAAAGATCGAAGAAAAAATGAAACTATTTAATACAACTGGTGTAAAGGAGATTACATATAATATATCATCAAGAAGAAATATAAAAAATATAATTATTTTAGACAAAAATACATTAATAATAAACTTAAAGTTCAATACAAATTATTTAAAATATCAATTCAAACAAGATCCGCGCATACGCGCGGGTTCTCTCCTAGTTAAGTCTAAAAGTAGAGAAAAAAAGAGAAGCACATGTGCATTAACTAATCGTGTAAACAATATACAGCTAATAATTTTTTTTTTTCAAATCTAATGTGTCAAAAAATAGAGTGTTTATGTGACTAAACTGAGTCTTTATATAATAGATAAGAACAAGATTTACATAATTTTTTGGGCGTCTGTTTCTGTGTGAGCAATTAATAAAAAAAGTCTAAAAGATATTTGGATAGATTATTGATAAATACATTAAAACTTCTATAAATTAATAATGTCGGGACTGTAATATTCTATTAATTTATCGATATAAAAATCAGCCCGAAAAACTAATATGGGGCTTAAGAAATGTATTAATTTATCGAGGTATTAATTTATCGAATATTAATTTATAGAAGTTATACTGTAGGTCCAATTTAGATACTACAAAATAGTTAATATTGTTTTCCATATTTTTGAATAATTATAATAATAGCTAACGCATAATATAATATATGGTTTATAAAATGTTATAATTAATATTGTTTTCCATATTTTCGAATAGACTTTGAAACCCTAGATTGATTGCCTTTAAAGCCTTAGACTAGAACCAAAACACAAACAATCTTCTGAGCACAAACTCTATGATTAGAGGAGACACAAACTCGGATTCCATCCCGATTGATCTCGTCAACGATATATTCTCGAGATTACCTGTCAAGTCAATCGCAAGGTTTTGTTGCTTGTCCAAGCTATGGGGCTCCATGTTTCACAGTCCATATTTCACGGGTTTGTTCCTGACCAGGTCCTCTGCTCGGCCCCAACGTCTCTTGTTGGTTCTTGAAGGAGAGAGCAACGATGAGTGGTGCTTCTTCACGTCGCCTCAGCCTCATATTCCATATGAGAAGTCACCATCTCTTGTAGTAGCAGCCGATTTTCACATGAAGTTCCAAGGGAAGTTGCTAGAATTTTATTGTCGTGCCTCTGGTTTGTTCTATTTCCGTCGTGCATATACTGCGTTAGAACGTTATGTGACATGTAACCCTTGCACGGGACGGTACTTACCTATACCTAAAGGGAGAAGAGCATTGTGGAGAAGTTTTTTAGGGTTTGATCCAGTTGACAAACAATTCAAGGTGTTTTCCATTAGCTTTCCTAACTATGATGAGGGAAAGGAAAATCAGTATCGAATTATGACACTAGGAACTGGAAAAGATTCGTGGAGGAAGATCCGTTGTCCCTTGAACCATGTTTCTACATTACATTTGCCTGAAGGGATATGCATCAATGGGGTTTTGTATTACTTAGCTCAGCAAATCCCTAAGCAAGCTGGTGGAGAGTGTTTATATGTGATAGTTTGCTTTGATGTTAGGTCTGAGAAATTCAGGTTTATGTACAGAGATTCCATGATTTATCGGGAAGGTGCTACAATGTTCAACTACAAGGGTAAATTAGGCGTGAGTACTGTGAAGCGTGATTATTATACTAGAACCCTTGACGTGTGTATGTGGGTTATAAATGATGACGAGAAACAGGATTCGGAATGGCCAAAATACTTCTCCTTTTGTTGGGACGATAAAGTTGTTAATTACTTTCATTTGGAATTGAAATCGAAATACTTCTCCATCGTTGGAGTGACTGCTACAGGTGAAATTGTTTTCTCGCAAGAAATTGTTTCTACGCCACCGTTTTATGTTTTCTACTTGAATCCCGAAAAGAACACTATTCAAAGAGTTGAAATCCAAGGTTTTGGGTATAACCAAATAGACAATGAAGACTGTTACAGAAGAGTATTAGTCTTTGTAGACTATGTAGAGGATCTCAAGTTTATTACTATGAAGACAACATACAGTGCTGCAACGTCTATAAGCCCATCAGAACAGAAGCGTGATGAACCCATGATCACATCTTCTGAAGCTCACCTGCAACAAGAAGATGGTTGTACGTTTGAGATCATTAACAGATTTGATTCTCTGCGTCTTTTAGATGATGATGATTTTACCTGATATTGCTTCCCTTTCTCCCTAAGTCAGGCTTATAAGCTATATTTTAAGCTAGAAGTTGTATTCTCTCTGTAAACAATCAAGTAGTTATCAAAGAAAATTAAGTTTTTATGCAAGTCAGAGCCATGGCTGAGGTTGTATTCACAGCTATTTTGGCTGTGAGTGTGTGACTTGTTATTTACATATTATTATTTTTTTTCTTACGACACTTCTCATTTACAGGTTTCTTGTGATTTTTATCACTCTGTTGGTTTACCGTTTGTTCTAATCTGGTTACACGTTAGTTTTGGGGGTTGTTGTCTTCTGTTGGTAGATTGTAATATTTCGAGGATTTTGTTTTCTTGAGATACAAGACATGATGATTACTTCTGTACAGGTATATGTGGCAAATCTTCGTCTTAAAGGAGTTGAAACAGATGTGTTAGTAACTGCATATGAACCTATTCTCATTAAGTCCCATAAACGTTTTACCATCAAGTTTAACTGAAAATGAATATGAAGTGTAAATTTTTCTGATACAGAAGTGGAAAATCCAAAGCTTTCTTGTTGTTGTTTGTTCCACATGTCTTTTTAAGTCTGTCTTCATGTGTTTGCATATTGCTGTGGGTGCTGGTTTAGCTGTCCCATTTACTAAGAAGAGAATGATGACTAACAAACCGATATTCAATATTTAGTATCAGAAATTAGATAGCGATCAACTTAAAGACTCGCGGATAAAAGTCGGACCACAAACGAGTTCGTAATAATACTTAACTTACAGAGAATGAGTCTTATAAGACATTTCTTAATTTAGGACCACAAGTAGCATATTGTTCTCTAGATACTTAGCAAGATCTAAGCTCTTGTCTACTTAGATAAGCGTGGGACAATGAAGTCAACAAGAAGACCTGTTGGCGCTATGAACTGAGACTCGTCAGCAGTAGCCGATGCCCTGAGAAACATCTCGACCAAAGACACGTTGATGAATGAAATTTTCTTCTTGTAGCAGATCTTCACACTCGCAACATTAACTCCATCGATCCTCTCCACTCCACAGATAATCACATCTCTAAGTCCAACATAGCTTGTTTCGTCACTTGACGGGCCACGGTAAATTCCCTACCACACAATATCAATGAAAAAGATCAAAACTTTTGTCATTAATCTCTGAATTTTTTTCAAAGTTTAGCTAATAACACTTATTACCTCTCCAACACGATCAATCTCAGGACTGAACACATGCAGTTTTGCTCGTACGGGTTGATGCATCAACAGCACAAATGCTTCACCCAATTCTTTAGCCTCAGCTACTTGTCCTTTCATTGAAACTCGAGGTATGTGAGAAGAACTTGGTGGGGCTTTTGGTAACCCCTCTTTCAATGCAAACTACTCGAGGGCTTGTTTAACAGTGAGCTTGCTTCCCTGACCGGATTCCTTCTTGGGAGAAGCGTTTTCCACCAAAAACTGAGCTGAGTACTCAGTAAATTCCTTGTCCAGCTTCAGTATAACCCTTGCAGAGCTTATCAGATTAACTGCTACCATAGCCGCCCTTTCAGATTCATCTGCAACACAAAAACAAACGAAAATGTGAAGTCAATGCATGTGAAATCGATTCATTTTACCCTCTCAAATGATTAGATTGAACTTGTTAGAGGAACTATCAGTCAAGCCAAATCCATAGTGACGCACAGAAAAGTAAGTAATCTCAAGATTATAGACTGATAAAAGTTACCATGATCTTCTTGCGCATTGGCTGCTCGTATGCAATCTGAATGACCGCCTCGAGACATCTTGCAATTACTTAGCCTTGCATACATATGAAATTAGCGGACGACTCAATAACACATTCTGAGTGTAGCTAGAAAATGAATATATAAATCAGAAGCGAATCAAAGTGAACTATACTCAAAAGAAAGGACAAGCAAATGTGTGTGAGACCGCTGCTTCCTAATTTATAATCAAGCAGAATAAGACATTTAGAAAGAAGATACATAAAGCAAAATCAGAAAGAGACCAGCAAAACACAAAAGCAAGCGGAGAGACATGGTTCCAAGTTCGACATTAACATTAACGTTTTAGTTTGCTGAGAAAAAATCGTCGCTTTAGACTAAGCCAAACTAAAAGCGATCTGCTTCTTAACAAATAATTACCAACCTAAAGAAGGATTTAGTATCATTATCCAAGCAATAGTAAAAAAACCCTAAAACATAACCTAAAAGTTCTTCTCTGTTCACTAATCGCACGGGAAAGGCCAAGTCGCAAGCAAAATTCGTAGAAAATCAAAGCAAGCTAAAATGAAACTGTGAAATAAAATAAGAAAGTCGAGAAAGTTGTTACCGGAGACGGAGAGTCTAAAAGGGGCTACGCTCCAAGATGAAGACTGAAACCCATGAACATTGCTATTTTATACAGAATCGCAAAAAACCCTAAGAGTCTCGGACAGATGTCATCATCAGGCACCATCGAGTGCCTGAAATTGATTTGACAGCTCAAGGTCGATCCGTACCAGTCTTCCTTTGCCCCCTTCCGTACTCTGTTTTTGTTGTCGCAGAGTGAGATAGACGTTGAAGACTGTTGACCGGTGGGCTTCAAGCTGGGCTTTTCTTCATCTTGGGCCATTGATCTTTCCTCCTTAGATCCATTTTCCGTTTTAGACATTTGTATGGCTCAAGTCTCTGATTCGTGTGGAGTCTTCGATAACAACGGGGTATCAGAAACAGTGGTGGAAATTGAGAATACGAGTTTACACTCAAATCCTTGGTATCAAAACTGATATCGTTTATAACTTCTCTATATCGTTTTTACATCAAAGATATCCTCTTTCAGATTTCGAAGAAGAAGAATCTGGAATGAAATTCAGAGATGAATAAAAAAATCAAACGAAGAAACGATTCAGAAAATGAAACGGCGCGATTTTAAAGCTCCAAAATGAATTAATTAAATTCAGACTGTGAAGCTGAAATTGCGAGTTGAAAGATGAAAAAAAAAAAAGAAGCTCAACTATCGAAAAAATTTGAGAGAAAGTGGCATCGTAGGGAGCAAGTTGTGGCTACCGGAATATCTTTCTCCGGTGAAAGACTGAAAATAATTAAATCCCGACGGCGAGGAGTTTTATTCAGAGGTTTTTGGTTTCTCTTGATGAGAATGGAAATTAATAACACGAAAATTAATCTATTACTAAAAAAGTAAGACGCATAGCTATATTCAGTATTCACCAAAAGTCCCACATCGGAAGAGACAAGTTTATTCTTATTGTATATATAGGTTTAGTTGACGCATAATGTGCGTCGAGCTCATTAATGCGGGTTTGTGATCCGAGTGGAGACTATAAATGCTGAAATGTTGCGCCGATCTCATTGTGCTCAGTAACGCGGGCTTTCGTTCTAAACCACAGGAGTTTTTTTGAAGAACTCATTCAAAAGCTGGAACCACCGAGTCACAAAACCAGCAGCAAGAAAGCAAATGTTGACGTTTGACGATCCGAGTGGAGACTACAAGGTGTTGGAACTATCATCCTTGCCATTCATTACGTGCTAAATTTTTGAAGTTTTCGGGAAAGAGACTGTGTGTCACACAGTTAACTAAACTCCCTCAAGAATAAAATCGCTAATGTTTATTGATTTCTTGTATTTGAAGTTAGCTCGGGATTATACATCATTTAAAAGCACATTGATGTGGAGGGAACTCCATCTTTCTGAAACCTCCGGAAGGTAATTTCGAAGGGAAAGGGGAGCAGATCGCGTAAGCCATATGGGTTCGGGGTCCTCCAACGTTTTATACGGGGGGAACCTATTGGAGGGAGGAGATTCGGCTGCCGGAAAAGGGAAGCAGATTTTATATGGCTTCAACACAATGTTACTAATGCTATTAGTTTTCCACATTATGCGATGATCATAGAAAAGAGAGGAAAAGTAGGAGAAGACACCTCCGGAAGGTAATTTCGAAGGGAAAGGGGAGGGGATCGCGTAAGCCATATGGGTTCGGGGTCCCCCAACGTTTTATACGGGGGGAACCTATTGGAGGGAGGAGATTCGGCTGCCGGAAAAGGGAAGCAGATTTTATATGGCTTCAACACAATGTTACTAATGCTATTAGTTTTCCACATTATGCGATGATCATAGAAAAGAGAGGAAAAGTGGGAGAAGACAAAAGATCAGGTAACTCTTTTATATCAATATTTGTTTTCTCTTTTCTTTAAGATTAAAAGGTTTGCTTATAAGAGATCAATAATTGCTAGTATCTGTTACTTATGCATTTAACGATCATGCATACGAAATCTCTCGTTCACTATTATTTTTACTCTATAGTAACTTGGCCTATGTTTTTGTGTCTTTGGAATTTTTTTTGAGTGATTCTTTATCCTTTTTGGATTACATTAATGGCAGATTCGGAGGATGATAATTAGTGTTTTCTAGAGTAGAGGCTATGGTGATTAATGATGTACACATATCTCAAAAGACACTTTTAGGCATTGCTATTGAGTTAAGAGAAAACAAATTTGTGTTTTGCAATTTTGGATAAGAATTAGTAAGGGGAAGTTTCTCTTTGCCATTTGTAAATGATAATTCAACTATTTTCTATGGTTTATATAAAGGAACTCATTACAACTAATTTAGTTGACTGCGTCAACTCTAAAAGAAGATTGTCTTCTTGTATAGTTTGAACTATAACATAGGCCGAGTAACTATAATGTGTATATACCTTATTCGTATTGTGTGATAGACGTTTATGCTTAGGTAAATGGTTATTTGTGATGTGTATCCAGTTTTTCCTTTGTTTTCAAGTAGTCTTATGATTCTTCAAAAAAACTTGAGTGATCTTTGTTTATTACATCAATGAACAAAGATGAGGTAACATTTTTTGTAAGTTATGTGCAAGATTAATGGGATGGGATGGTTGATGGTTCAGCCGTCGGAACATTACAAATAAGAATAATCTGAAGTTATGATTTTATAACCACCAGATAGCCATTAACCGTTAAACTATAAAACATAAACGAAATTGGTTTTGATTGTAAGTGTCACCATCACATCGATTGGATTTAGATCAAAACCAACCATTATATTTACCATAAACCAAATTTGTGTGTTGAGATTAATAAAATAATCAAGTGATGGCAAGAATGAAAAGGTCAGAAGTAAACTAACGCGCCAGGTAGGGGTCGAACCTACGGCCTTCTGCTTAGGAAACAAACGCTCTATCGATTGGATTTAGATCAAAACCAACCATTATATTTACCATAAACCAAATTTGTGTGTTGAGATTAATAAAATAATCAAGAGATGGCAAGAATGAAAAGGTCAGAAGTAAACTAACGCGCCAGGTAGGGGTCGAACCTACGGCCTTCTGCTTAGGAAACAAACGCTCTATCCACTGAGCTACAGGCGCCCTCTTGGCATTTACCGTGGTAGTTATTTTATTTATCTCTTAATATACTGTTTATTACTTTTTATTTGAAATTAAAAAGTTTTATACAGTACTTGATAGGATATATAACAGAATAATTTAACACTTAAAAATGTAGTATATTACACATACCAACTTTCTAATAAACCGTTTCTCTCTCATCTGTAAGCGACTCTTAAGGCGATTGTTTTTAACTTCCATTCTATCTGTGTTTTCTCCGGCCGGCGCCGGCTCCGGCGTCGGTTGTACTCTTTCTTTGTTTTCAATTTGTTGGTTTTTGTTATAAATATGGTTTTCCTTGATCTTTCGGGAGACTTCTCCTTCTGCGATTTTTGCAATTGTCTTCTCTTCTTTTAGAAGAGCGTCTTTCTGGCATTTGGATATCCAATCCATTATGCCAGTGTTAGTCTGTTGAGTGAAATCTCTGGCGGTGTTTCAAAATTATCCCATTTGGATAACATTCAGATCTATAAACGGCCTTGGATTTACTATTTACAAAACGCTCTTTCAATTTTGTGTTGCTTCTCCCAACTATTGACAACCATTAGTGAATTCCATGGGATTGACGATACCGCCATTTCTCTTCCTTCTCCACTCTATGCCAAAGACGCCTTTGTTAATTGGTTCTCTTTGGTGGTGACGGCGGTGAATCTGAGAAAACAAAACATGCGAGCGTTGATTGGATACATACTGAGAATATGGAGATCTACAGATTGTGTTGATAGTATTTTGGGTCATGAACAGGTATTTCAATCCAAAGCGACGATGACGACACTGGTTCTTCGTCGAGGATTGTGGCCATTCATGGACATGTTTCCAATCCAACATTGGTATCCATTTATCTACGAGGAAGAAATGAAGATCATATCATTCTGGTTTTAAATATATGGAATTGCATTTCTCTATCTTACATGTGATATGGTCAGCGGTGTTTTCTGGTTTTGGGAACATTCACTATGGCAACGATTATGGAAGAAAGAACAATGTCATAGACAACGAGAGGAGATGCCAAATATTTCTGAGCATCTAAAGGAGACCAAGCTATATGTGATTATGCTGAAGAGAATTCCAAAGTCAACATATCTCAAAAAGACCGAGGTACGGAAGTTTTGGTACCACTGTGTCTACTTTTCAGAATTACATATTGACACATCAGATTTAAAGTTACGGTTTGTAAAAAGAAAGTTCGGCCAAATGATGCTGCGTTCAAATCGTATCAAAGAAAAATCAAATATGAAGTTGGACAATAACAGATCTTCTGATCGGTTAGCGAGTAAGACTACTCTTCGGAAAGCAACGTCAAACTCCTTCTGCTATATTTTTCTTAATATATGGCACATACATCTGCGTCTGTAATAATTTGTGTCACAATGATTTTGTATAATGTTTTTGTAATTACTACTTTTTGAAATTAATAAAAATGTTTTTTAGCCGAAAAAAAAATTACACATACCAACATTTTGTGATCTTGTTCTTGTAGCGTTGGTTCAGGGCTGTATCAATTGCAAAGTCAGGCGTTTTCTCTTACGCTAAAAAAGTTTACAACAACCAAAACGTTTCCCTCTGATTCAGGTTCTATACCGATCCGATTCGATCCATATCCCGATTACATCTTAGAATATAATTCAACAACAAAACCCTAGAAAATACAAGGAGACACATCTATTATCTGTACCACAAGATTTTGGAGATTTGCATGAATTGGACATCTCTCCCACGTTATTCATCGTACCTTTTTTGCTTAGCCATTTGATTAATTTCTCCTATTGGAGACTTGGAGTGTGTATCTTGGGGATAAAGTATTGTCGGGCCTGTCGGCTATGAAAAGGTAAAAAAAAAACAAGAACCCTTTTTCAGAACAAAAGTTAATAGGCCGTGTGCAATGGCCCAAATAGTTTTACAGAACGGATAAACCTTTAATTAAAAGCTTAATTGCAGATTTTAGGCTCCAACTGGTGATCATAATTAAGGAATGGAATGATGAGGAATGTGCTATTCTTCTCCATTCCTAAATTTTTTTACCATTTAAAAGGAATAACTATTACATGTCATTCCTCTTTATTCCTGTTTTAAAATGGAATGATAGAACAAATATATTCCCTATCAAATTTATTAAGGAATTAGAGGAATGCAAAAAAAGGAAATTAATAAAAGTATATTATATATATTGTTCCATTCATTCTCTACAATTTTATGGATACTATTTACTGTGACAATTTATTACATTTCTTTTCTACATTTATTCTTTCTAATTTATTTCTATTTTTTTTTATTTTTTTTCCCTATTATTCTTATTGTTCCTGAAATAGTTATCAGTTAGAGCTTTAGTGTTGCCAATTGAAAACTACTGATGTTTTGAAAGAAAAAAACGGAACAAAGTAAGATTGATGATATGAATTCTGATTAATGCAATCACAAGCGCACTTTCCAGATTACTAGTAAGTAAGATCTATAAGATATTTTTTTTTCCCGAATAAGACTTTTTTCCATAAAAAATAGAATTGCTTTTTCTTTCCTAGCAATATGTATTTTACGGTGTGTTATTTTTGGCCGTTTTTATCGATCACCTGTTCCGCTCACACCGGATTCACCGGTTTAGATTATGACAAACCGGGTTCCCGAACCAACTGTCGTATAACTGCAGACGTGTCGCAACAGAACACTCGATTGGGTTATACAGTGGGGTCACTCTTCTTCGGATTTCGACTTTCGAGGTTCAATATTTCAATCTTCATCGATTAGTCATCTTCTTCTTCTTCTTCTACCTCTGGCTCCAACTTCTTGGAAGATACCTTAATTCAATCGAAGCTCACTCAAATTAATGGAGATCAAGCCTGGTTTATCCGCTCTTGTCACTGGCGGCGCCTCCGGGATCGGTTAGATTTCATTCCCAGATTTTCTTAGCTCTTTCCTGGTTCTTGGTGATTCATGGTTTCTTCTTTCTTTCTTTTTTTACTGATGAAATCTTCTGGGTAATTTAAAAAGAATAAATCTTCATATTTTGCTTAAGCTGGATTTGTGTGGCTTAGATGTACGTATGAATCCGTTGGTTGGTGACGTCTGTACGTTTTTATTTTCCAAAAATTGGATGTAATTACCATTAGAATTTAGAATTGGTGTGTAACGCATGAAGTTTTATTTTTGGTTCTTATTTGTAATCACTGGATATGGTTGAAAGCTTTCTTTTTTAACCATGATGAAAGAAAGATACATAGTAAAACATCATTACTCTTTGCGTTTCTTCTCTTAGTTTTAGTTCTGTTTCCATTGCCTCCAAAAAGAGTAACAAATACTTGGAAAAATTGTTGTTGGTGATTGGATATAGGTCGAGCTCTCTGCTTAGCTCTTGCCGAGAAAGGAGTTTTTGTAACTGTAGTTGATTTCTCTGAGGAGAAAGGGAAAGAGACTACTTCGCTTGTTCAAAAGGCTAATGCTGGATTCCATCCCGGTTTAAACTCTCCTTCTGCTATCTTTGTCAAATGTGATGTGACTAATAGAGGTGAGTGTGTTGTTAGCTTTATGTAGTTTTTTTTTTTTTCATTGAGAATTGAGTAGTAAGAACTAGTGTCTTAGTGTTTTATTAAAACTCTAGAACATGAGAGCAGGAGATCTCGTCGCTGCTTTTGAGAAGCACTTAGCCTCGTTTGGAACACTGGACATATGCATTAACAATGCTGGGATTAACAATCCTGTACGATTTGATAAAGATGACTCTGATGGATCTAAATCATGGAAATACACCATTGATGTGGATCTGACTGCAGTAGTTGAATGCACACAACTTGCAGTAAGTGTTCACTTCCTTTCCCTGATAATCTTTTCTTTGTTTTTTCTTTCCTGGTCATTCAATATATGAGTTTTACTTTTCTGTCAGAGTAGTAATTTCTGAATAACACTATTCTCAGCTCCTACCATATTCCTTGGCTTGTTAAGTTCCGGTTTTTGTAATCTCGCTTTTATAAGAAACTTGTGACTACTATAATGTTCCATTATTTTGTGTAGATCAAAGCTATGAAAGCCAAACAAAAGCCTGGAGTTATCATTAACATGGGCTCAGCTGCGGGTCTTTATCCAATGTCCTTTGATCCTATCTACTCTGCTTCTAAAGGTTTTGTGTTTGCTTTTCTGTTATTATTATTTTCGTATGTGCATTGTATAATACGATGTATAAACCTTTTTTTTGTATCCCAATATGTTACATTTCTACAGGCGGTGTCATCTTATTCACTAGATCATTAGCATATCTCAGGCGTCAAGGGATCCGTATCAATGTGGTTTGCCCTGAAGTAAGAAATATATCTGAGTGTCTCCCAAAATGTCTAGTTATGCTCTATTGGCTTTTTAAATGGTATAACATTGTATTTATATCTGATAAATGTGTGACCAGCTACATGGAAGTTAGGGCTATATGGGTTTAGATGTTTAGTTTTCTCTCATCTAATACTTGTTACTTCAAAAATCTCGGTCTGTTACAGCCAAAATAGTATCTAGCTACGGGAAGCCTAAAGTTTTTGTTCTGGACTTTTGTTGTGCAGTTTATCCAGACAGACTTAGCCGAACGTCTTGATCAGTCCTTCATTCAGGCAATAGGCGGTTACATGTCTGTGGACTTATTGATTAAAGGTGTGTACACATATCCGATTATACTTAGACATAGATATATTAGAGGTCGGTTTACATATGCCTGATGGAATTTTCAGGCTTTCTATTTTTTTTTTTACGCTTTGTCTGACATGTTGATTGGTTAAGTACAGTGTGGAGACTGGAGAATTAGTTCAGTGCAAAAAGAACTGGAACATGAATGCTCTCACTTTTTTTAGTTTTCTACTAATGAAATTCATGGGTTTGTCATATATTTGCTCTAGGTGCTTTTGAGCTTATAACTGATGAGAGTAAAGCCGGTGCATGTCTTTGGATTACCAACCGCAGGGGTTTGGAGTATTGGCCGACTCCAATGGAACAGGCAAAGTACTTGGTGGGTTCGAGTTCCAGCAAAAAACCTTCCTTTAAAGTAACTTCAAATATTAAGCTTCCTCAAAGCTTCGAGAAGATGTAAGTTAATAAGTGACTACGTGAGACCAGAACATAGGCGGATAAATGTTGTAATTTTTGTTCTTATCTCTAGACTACACATACTGATGTCTCACTCTCTGCTTTAGAATTGTACACGCCTTGTCTCATAATTTCCGCAATGCTACACGGATAGTCCGGACACCACTACAGTTACCCATTGGACCACACCAAGTTCTACTGAAAATCATTTATGCTGGTGTTAACGCAAGTGATGTAAGATCTTTATCATTATCTAATCTGTCCAGAAATTTTGTATTTGTATAGCTTATCGCATTACTCCTATCACGAGGAAATATCAGTCTATCTCAGAGTTTGGTTGTTTTTAACCTCTGAACTGTTTCTAATATTCTCTCTTCTTCTCAGTTAATTTGCAACTCACCTTATTGTAAACCATGAGCAGGTTAACTTCAGCTCAGGTCGTTATTTTAGCGGTGGTTCGCCTAAGCTTCCCTTTGATGCTGGATTTGAGGTATATATATTCTGTTCAATTCAACGTCCACATCATTTGAAGGACCATTTTTTTTATCCAAGTTTTCATCAAAATTCCAAATTGTTTCACTTTTTTGCCAGGGAGTTGGACTAATTGCAGCAGTGGGAGAATCTGTTAAGAATTTGGAAGTTGGGACTCCAGCTGCTGTTATGACATTTGGAGCATATGCTGAATACATGATAGTATGAGAGTTCCTAAAAAACCATTTGATTTTAGCAACCTTTTGAGATGTTTCGAGGCTTTGGAGATAATGTGTTCCTGTCTTTTTCTGGATTTAGGTTTCTTCAAAGCACGTGCTTCCTGTTCCAAGACCAGATCCAGAAGTTGTTGCCATGCTTACCTCGGGATTAACTGCATTAACCGCCCTTGAAAAGGTCGTAATTAATCTTCTGACAAGCTTTGTTAACTATCTGCCTTAATCGTATTATAACTGTCTGGATAAGATATATGTGAACTGCTGTCTGAAAAAATTCATAATCTTGTGGAATTCACAGGCAGGACAAATGAAATCAGGTGAAACAGTACTTGTAACTGCTGCTGCAGGAGGGACTGGACAATTCGCAGTCCAGGTATGAGATTGATGTCCTGTAGTAAAGTAATAACCATATGAATAGATTTTGAGAGATTTTTTCTCTATGCAGCTTGCAAAGTTAGCAGGAAATAAGGTGATTGCTACTTGCGGGGGATCAGAGAAGGCCAAACTATTAAAAGACCTTGGGGTCGATCGCGTCATTGATTATAAATCCGAGGATATCAAGACGGTAGGTCCCATATTGAAACCCTTTAGAGTTTTTGTGTTTATTATTGTTATTCATGCTGATCTAATCTTTCACAGGTCTTGAAAAAGGAGTTTCCAAAGGGTGTGGATATCATATATGAATCTGTAGGAGGTCAAATGTTTGATCTGTGCTTGAATGCTCTCGCTGTTTACGGACGACTCATCGTGATTGGAATGATCTCTCAGGTACCCTATCATAATCACTATCTACTCATCTTTTATTTGTTTCTACAATGTCTATACAACAGTTCTGTTCTGTTTGAGTTTTGAAAATGTCATAATAAGTAGTATACTATAAGAACTTGATTTCATCTTTCAGTATCAAGGGGAAAAAGGATGGCAGCCTGCAAACTATCCAGGGCTCTGCGAGAAAATTCTAGCGAAAAGCCAAACCGTGGTATGTTGAAATTCTAGCAAAATTCTCTACCTTTTGCATTCAGTTTTTGTTTTGGTATTTTACGAAATTGTCTAGTATTTGAAAATGTTGTTTCATTTCTCAAACTCTGCTAAATCAAGAAGAATTTTGATTTTAAAAAACAAAAAACAGATATTTCTTACTTGAATTGTTTTGGTTCAACTAAACAAACACCGATTGTGTTCAGGCTGGTTTCTTTCTGGTGCAATATAGTCAAGTGTGGAAACAAAACCTTGACAAGTTATTCCATCTTTACTCTCTCGGAAAGCTTAAGGTAATTTACCTTAAACCACACGTTTCATTTTGTCTACGTACGTTTAGTTTTGTTCCTCCCTTTTAGATTAATTCTTCACTAAATTTCTTCTTCTTTTTTGGCACCCGTTTGGTAGGTTGGGATTGATCAGAAAAAGTTTATAGGTCTAAACGCTGTTGCAGATGCTGTTGAGTATCTACATTCGGGTAAAAGCACCGGAAAGGTAAAAAAAGGTTTTTCTTACTAATAATAGAAAAGTTTGGAGAATAAGAACCAAGTCATCTTTTTTCTTGGAAACTAGAAACCTAACGTTGAAAATATGAAGATCTATAAGGTTTCATGGGTCCTAACGAAAACATACAAATCTGATAAGTCACATGAGTCAAATTTTGCGCAGGTAATCGTTTGCATTGATCCTACATTTGAGCAGGCAACGTCGAAGCTGTGAACAAAGCATCCACAAAGTAGAAAGTTGTTTCGCGGTACATAATAAATACCAAAATAAAGATTTGGGAATAAGTTGTTTGATCTCATGTAGACTCTGCCGTTAATAAGCTTTTTACGATTTGCTTTAGACAATCGTGGCCAAAGCTCAATCATCCGTCTTACTTTTCTAGTTTTGTATTTCTAAAAGAAGGTATAATACGAGTAATAATCAAGATTTTATAATTTGTATACGCTAAAACTATATAAATAAAATATAATCACAAATAATGTCTATTAAAATCATTACTAGTTAATTTGCCTACGCAAGATATATCTATCAAATGTATTTTTGAAAATAAATAATTTTAAGAGCATTAAAATTTTTTCTGGTTTAACCCAAAATTTACAAATAAATTTTTGATTTTAGTAAAAGGGTAAAGAGGTTTGAAGTAGTATATAGATAAGAAATCAAAAATCATAATCTAAATATTATAATTAACGATATTTTTATTAGATATATATATTTTATTTATTGTTTTTTTTTTACTTTTTTGTTATTTTTTCTAAATTATGATTTATATAATTTTAAAAACGGTTTGATTGGACATTCCATTAATTTTTAAATAGATTTCAATTTTTATTTTTTTAACATTTTTGTTAGATTTTTTTAAAAAATTTCGGTAACATAAAAAATAAAAAATAGTAATCATTAAATTTTTTGTTTCTTTTAACATTTTTGTTAGATTTTTTCTAAATTTCGATAACATAAAAAATGGTATAGTTTCCATATTTGGTTTTTATTTTAAAAATATTTATGTTATTTTTAAAAAATGCTTTTGTTAATTTTTTTCTAAATTTTAGTTTTATATGATTTTGAAAACAGTTTGATTGACTATAAAATTAAACATTAAACCATAATAATTTAGACCGATTTGTTTTAAGTTTTTCTTTACACATCCGCAAATAATAACCAATAAAAGAATGACATATAATTGTGATATGAAGCTAAACAGTCTTTTTGCAGCTAAAATTGATTCTGGGCTGAGACGTAAGCGAAATGTTGTGAAATTCGCTGTTAGCGCGACACGTAAGCAAATTACTATACAAATAAATATATAGACTAGTTAACTTGCTCGCACCTGGCGCAGACTATATATGCCTATCACATGCAATTTTATAAATAAAAAATTTTAAGAGCATTGAGAATTTTTCATCTTTGTTTTATGTATTTTACATCTAGTTTGTTTGTGTTACGCATTGTATTCTGTTTTTAATGACGTATTCGATTATTTATATAGGATGTATTATGTTAGATAATATTGTCTCTCTAAATTTCATACTTGTGGTTTACATTCAGTTGTTTATTGACTCTTTATTGTTGAGTATATTTGATTTTTTGTGTCATTTCATGTTAATGCTTAAACACTATTTTAAGAGATTTGAGATCTTTTAATCATTGTTCAACGTACTTTAGATGTAGTTTGTTGGTGTTACTTTGAATCTTATTTTTGGAGTCTAAATATTTTTGCTGTATATTATGTTAGACGTTTTAGGTTTTAATTTTGTTGTCACTGGATAATGAAAGCGAGTATTATATTTTTTTTTTCTTTTTTTGTCTTTGTTTATTATCTCTCTATTATTGTGCATGTTTGTTTCTTACGTTTCCTTGTATGTTATTTTTTGATCAAATGAAAGATAATATATAGTAGATCAGAGTTGATGAAAGACAATGCATTCATTTTGTTAATCGTAATTTTAGTTTATAAGACTATATATATATACTATAACTACGTAGATAACAAATTATCTAAAGTGTATTTTCCTAATTTGTATTTTATGTTAGACAATAGCGATTACTATTCACTTGTTTATTTACTTTTTATTGTTGAGTATACATGATTCTTATGTGTCTTTGCATATTAATGTTTGAATACATATAGACCAAAACATAATACAGAAAAAAACAGCGATGATGAATTTAGCACTGCCAGACATAACAACGAAGTAAAACATAGTAACAAAAACATTGAACTAAAACAGAGTAATTTTGAATTTGTATATTGTGAATACTCGATAAATTAATACTCGATAAATTAATAATCACTATAAATTAATAAATTTTGCTGGTCCCAAGTCGGGCCAATGTAAAAATCCATCAAATTCGATAAGATAATAAGATAATAAGTTTTTTTAAACCTTTATGTAAATATATGGTCCCAACAAAAACATAAATTAATAATTATATAAATTTATGTAAATATATGTAAATATAATATTCTTAAATATGACTAATGTATATGTTTTTACTTAAATTTGAAATCTCATTGGTTTTCATTTCTCTAATTATTATATCAGTAATTCTTATTGCTGTTTTACTATATATATTCAAAATTTATGATGATTTTTTGATGTAATAATTGATTTTCTTATCTGTAAATGTTTTTAAATGTATCGTAGTGTTATCTTCAACTTTATCATCAGTAATACTGATAGTAGCCATGATTTTTTTTTATAAATTTTAAACTTATGAACATGTATATTTTTATATGGACAGTTAATATAGTGTTTAAAATTATTTTATTACGATAATTATGGTTGTTAATTATAATTAATACTATGAGATTTGTTAAAATTTTGAAATGTAACATTATTCCAATAATTCTTTTAGAAAATTATATGCGGAAAGCAAATTTTCTCTATAAATTAATAATTATTAATTTATGGATAAATTAATATCACGATAAATTAATAAGATATCATGGTCTCAATATTATTAATTTATAGAGGTTTTATTGATTTTGATCTCCTCTAAAAAACACAATCTATATGTTGGTAAAAACCTCCTTGTAGACGATATTTTTTTGTGGCTTTTTGTGGTATGCTTTGTTGTCTATCAATATTTTCAAGCCCTTTCTTGTTGTAACTCTCGAAAGTGCAACATAAAATTGAACATGAGAGAAAACTGGTTTTGGCAAATATAATTCTACCTTCTCCAAAGTCTATCCTTGACTTTTGTTTATCGTCATTGTCTTCTATGCATCTTGAAAGGGAATTGTCTTCTATGCATCTTGAAAGGGAATTGTCTTCTATGCATCTTGAAAGGGAACACTGGAAAATGTATTCTATGCATCTTGAAGGGAATCTTTCATTGGCTGGAGTAACAAACATTCTTGGAATTAAAATCCTTTCGTCTACATCACCGATTTCCCTGTGATCACCCTTGCCTTGATAACGTGATTTGCTAACTGAGTGACAATAAGTCGTATGCCATTGCATAATCCTCCTTTTGGGTCAATGTTTCTAAGAAAGATAATAGGAGTTTCGATCTTCAAAACCAGTCTATGATTAGGCAAGCCTGAAATTTTTATATTGTTCAAGAACTCTTGTGTGTAAACAATATCTTTAGGAAAAATCATGGTCTAAAGGGTCTATATCATCTTCTGAAATTACCACTCTTTCCGATGGGTCGATACTATCACTGTTCAAAACAAACTTTTTCTTTACCTTGAGAATTAGACAATTAGAGAATTCTAAGATATGAAAGATCTAAGTAGGAAGACGTGTTAACATATTGTATTGTTAAAGAAATAATACATGTGAATTGTGAAAGCATATACTCATTAATTCTCTCGACATCGAGACTTGTTGGAGCCAAAATAGCTCGTTTTAAAAAAATCTTCTCTATTAGCAAAGGATTCTCCATATATTTCTTTTACTATAGTTTTTACTGGATCATCACAGCCTTTAATTAATAAGTGGTCTGGAATCTCTATCTTTATTTCTCCATCATTAGGCTCATTTATTCTCCCTTCTCCGATTTCCAGAATCCATTTAAAAAAAAGAACTTATATCATTTGCCTCACTCTCACTTAGACCGGTTTGTAGTCGCATGTTTTTGGTCAGCTGTAGAACCTTACATCTTTTCCAAAGCTTTGATGCATTCAACGCAGCCATTACTGTTATATTCTGCAGGCATCTGGTATCACCGTGAGTACCTGCTGAAAATCTCCCCCAAAAACAATGACATTGCCTCTAAAAAGTTCTTCAGATTTCATTATGTCTTGCATGCTTCTATCGAGTGTCTCAAAACAGTGTTTACTCTTCATTGGAGCTTCATCCCAAACTATAATTAACTTCGTTTCCTTGATCAAGTCTGCTAATATGTACCAGATTTCATCGAGTATGTTGTGTTATCATTAACATTTATGGGAATTCTGAACCTAAAGTGGGCCGTCCTATCTCCTTGTAATAGCAATGAAGCAATTCTGCTAAATGCTACATTTAGAACAACTTCACCTTTAGATCTCTTATGTTAAATTCTGAAAATTTAGTAGGTTTGTCGTGGGTGTAGAGAGATAAAACTCTTATGTTAAATTTAGGTTTTCAAAATATCTGTGAAATTCCAAAATGAAACATTACATTTTTTTTAATAAAATAACGGTTTGATTGATAATTCTGAATAACAGTTTGATTGACAACATAATAAAGCATTAAACCATAATAATTTAGAGCAGTTTGTTTTAAGTTTTTTTCTAACACATCATCAGATAAGAATCTATCAAAAAATGACATGTTATAGCTAAATCGGATAAAAATATCTTTTTGCAGCCGAAACTCATTTTGGAGATGACACGTAAGCGAAAGACTGTGAAACTCGTTGAGCGCGACACGTAAGCAAATCCCTACACAAGTTATATCACACCCTTTTAAATCAATGGTTAATAGCTCAAAGGTGTAGTTTAGTTAACTTTTTCGCGCCTTGCACGGACTGATATAATTTCCATTTGATTATTTGAAAATGTAATAGAAGTTTGAATTCATTTTTTTTTTTATTTTGAGTATATATGTTTGTTAGATTTTTTTGCATTTTAATGTTGGAAAACATGATCATGAAAACAGTATAGAATATAAGAGAATAAATAAAAATATAGTAGTATCCAAATAATTTAGTTTAAATATATTTGAGATATTTTGATCACTGTTTAACGTATTTTAGACGTAATTTTTTGAAGTACCGTGTGAACTTATTCGATTTTGTTCACTATTTTATGTGTTTTAAATATCAAAAATACCGTTATTCCATTAGTTAGATAAATATATTTTCTTTTTTAAAAAACTTTTTTGTTAGAGTTTTTTTTAATAAAAAATTTCAGTTTTTTTTTGTTTTGAAACGACATTCCATTACTTTTAAATAGTTTCTATTTTTTGTTTCTTTTAACAGTTTTGTTAGATTTTTTTTCTAAATTTTGGAAACATAAGAAATGGTAAACACTAAGAGATATAGATTCTATTTTTTTTTATTAAAATTTTTTTTGTTAATTTTTTTTTTAAATTTTGTTATATAATTTTAAAAATGGTTTGATTGACTATGAAATTAGGCATTAAACCGATTTGTTTTAAGTTTTTTTTACACATCATCAGATAAAAATCAATTAGAAATTGACACGTAATTGCAAAATAGGGCTAAACGGTCTATTTAAAGCCGAAATGTATTATGGAGCTGACACGTAAGCGAAAAGCTGTGAAACTCGCTGTAAAACGTTTTTTTTTTATTTTTTTTTTAATTTTATTTTTATATAATTTCAAAAACGACATTCTATAGCTTTTTAAATAGATTTCATTTTTTTGTTTCTTTTAACATTTTTGTTAGATTTTTTCTAAATTTTGGAAACATATAAGAAATGGTAACCACTAAGAGATATAAATTTGTTTTTTTTAGAAAAACGTTTTTTTTTATTTTTTTTTTTTAATTTTGGTTTTATATAATTTTAAAAACGGTTTGGTTAATTACAGAATTAAGCATTAAACCATATTAATTTAAATCGGTTTGTTTTAATTTTTTTTACACAACATCAGTTAGGAACCAATTAAAAATGACACATAATTGCTAAATAGGATTAAACATTTTTTGCACCCAAAACTTATTCAGGACCGCGACACGTAAGCAAATCACTACACAAATAATTACACAAATAAATATATAAATAGATATTTTCCTTTTGATTTTCTCGTCTTTCCAAATATCTTGTAAAATTGTATCATAAACGTAGATAACATTAAAATTCATACAAATATTAAAAAGATCTTAATTTTCCAAAAATCATATAAATTGTATCATAACCGTATTACTTATCGAATTAGTATCGTTTTCCATACTCCCTTCTCGAATACACATTAGATTGATTTGCCTTCAAAGCCTAGACTAAAATCTTATTGCGTGTTTATCAAGTCCATCTGTAACCAAAACACAAACCATCTCGAATATGATTATAGGAGAAAACTCAGATTCCATCCCGATTGATCTTGTCAACGAGATACTCTCGAGATTGCCTGCCAAGTCAATATAGAGGTTTCATTGCGTGTCCAAGCTATGGAGCTCCATGCTTCTCCGTCCATATTTCACCGATTTGTTCCTCACCAGGTCCTCTGCTTGGCCACCGCGTCTCTTATTCGCCGTCCAAATATACGGCGATAAGTGGTGTTTCTTTACGTCGTCTCAGCCTCAGAATCCATATGATGAGGAGTCGTCGTCTCTTGTAGCAACCGCCGATTGTCACATGAAGTTCCTTGGAGACGAGTGGCTAGAGACTTGTGGTTATGCCTCAGGATTGATCTGTTTCCGTGGACATACAGCGATCTCAGAAGATGATAATCTTCCTGTGTTATGTAACCCTAGCACTGGACAGTTCGCGAGCTTACCTTTACCTAAATGCATAAATTGTTGGAGAAGCTTTTTAGGGTTTGATCCGATTGACAAACAATTCAAGATATTGTTCGTTAGCTATCCTAAACACTATGAAGATGACAATCAGGTTGAAATTCTGACGCTAGGAACTGGAAACGATTCGTGGAAGAAGATCCATGCATTGTCCCTTAGACCACTCACCTTTGCATGGAGGGATATGCATCAATGGGATTTTGTATTACTTAGCTGGATGTATTGACAAATCATATGAAATGCGTTATATGATAGTTTGTTTTGATGTTAGGTCTGAGAAGTTCAAGTTTATACACAGAGATTTCATACGTTATCAGGATCGTACTGAACTGATCAACTACAAGGGTAATTTAGGCGTGATTACTCGGCCGTATTCTACTCCTGGTACAAGGGGTCAGTTGTGTTTTTCCATTATAAAAGATGTTGAGAAACCTGAACCGGAATGGTCGGAAGATATCTACAGTTTTTGGGAGAATCAATTCCCTAAATGTGTTGTTTACGATTTTTGGGAGTATCTAATTGTTGGTGTGACTGCTACAGGTGGAATTGTTTTTTCGATGCAAGACACATCTAAACGGTTTTATATTTTTTTCTTCAATCCCGAAAGGAACACTCTCGTAAGTGTGGAAATCCAAGGTTTTGGAGCTGCTAACCATGGCACTTTTCAAAAACGTAGTAGAAGTGTTAGAGTCTTTGTAGACTATGCAGAGGATCTCAAGTTTATTAGTATGAAGACGACATACAATGCTGCAACATCAAGCCCACCAAAACAGAAGCGTAATCCCACAAGCACATCAGCTTCAGCTCACTTGCAACAAAATGGTCGTAGGTTTGAGATCATTAACAAATTTGGCTCTCTGCGTCTTATAGATGATGATGAATTTACGTGATGGCTTCCATTGCTCCCTAAGTCGGCCAAAAGCTGTATTTTAACATTTAAGTTTTAAAATAAGTTTTTATTCAAGTTAGGGTCATGGCTGAAGTTGTCGTCATAATATATATATATATATATACATATAACACAGAGACTCTAGCCAGGGCCGGCCCTGGGCTAAAGCTGGTAAAGCAATTGCTTCAGGGCGCCAGAAAATATATACAAGTTAAAGGCAGCAAATTTCAGAGTTTGTAGTGTAGTGCAGTGGCTTGTGTAAATAATTATAATCTTTCAAGGCGCAGGTTCGATTCTTTGAGGCGATAAGTTGTGATTTTTTTTAATTATAGGCTAAAAAAATTCGTTGGGCTTTAGGCAGCCAATTTTCACGGGCCGGCCCTGACTCTAGCTATTTTGGTTGTGAGTATGACTTTTTTTTTATTATTCACGACACTTCTTTCTCATTTTGGTAGCTTAGGATAATTCGTTCTTTTGAGCTTTAATTGGTGGTTATCATGTCCTAATTGTGTGTGTTACACGTAACTGGGAGAGCAACTAATGTTTTTATTCCACATAAATTGGGTTTTGGGATATATATATAATATATATATATATAAATATATTATATATATATATTAATCTATGTGCTTTTGAGCTTATAAACAATGAGAATAGAAGCTGGTGCATGTCTATGGATTTTGCTGGTGCATGTCTATGGATTTTGAAACTCATATGGGTTTGGTGTATTGGCTCACTCCATTGGAACAAGCAAAGTACTTGGTGGTTCCTGCAAAAGTCCTTCCTCTAAAATACTCTTGACTAATTGCACCAGTTGGAGAAACTGTACTTGTGACTGTGGCTGCAGGAGGGACTGGACGTAATGAAACAATTTCTTCTATCAATCTTCTTCTGAGAGTTCCGTAAAGAGTTCGAGTGGATGTGTACTGTATGAATATTTTACCTTTTTGTTATTTTTGTTATATAATCTGCTTTCATTGTTCTTTGGTTCAGTGGTCCTTATAGAATCTATTATATAAAGACTCAGTTGAGTCTCACAAACTTGCCACACATTAGATTAAAAAAATTATGAGAAAATTAAATAATTAAATTATACTAATTTTGTTTTTAATTGAACACAGAAACTGAAAGAGAAGTGTATATTAATTTATGGTTCATAATGAACTGCAAATTAATTTCTATTTTGGAAGTTGAAAAGATGGAATCTCAAACAATCTCTAATGCTTTCTCATATCAACTTAAACTTCTACAAGTCAATAATGAACTGCAAATTAATTTTCATTTTGGAAGTTAAAAAGATGGAATCTCAAACAATCTCCAATGCTTTCTAAATATCAACTTAAACTTCCACAAGTCAATAAGTAAGATTTTTTATTCTTCGTCTCCTCTTTGATTTATGGGTTTTTGAAAGCTGCATTTTATTCCTTGTATTGAATTCATTCTGGTTTTGTTTACATAGATATTGATCCATTTTCTTTGTATAAAGGCATACCCACAGATGACAACGTTACCACCGGGACAAAGGGTTGAGACTTGAAGTCTTGGGTAGAAATCAACAAAAACAAGAAAGAACACAACACTGTTTGAGCACAAAGAAGAAGTACGACAACATGGAGAAGACACTTGGTGAGACGAGGCAGAAAGTAGAGAATAAGATGGTTTTGAAGGGAGGATTCGAAGTACAGAGTAAGCTCTTATAATTGTTCTCGTTGGGAATTTGCCACTGATTGTTAAGAAAAAGCTCATCTCAAAGGAATTTAGCTAACCTCGAACGATTAGGTTCAAGTTATGTTCATTGATTTTTTTTTATTTCCTTTAATCTTGATTGATAGTAAAAGAAGACAAATGAGCTGTATTGTTTAAGCAAATCAATGACAAAGCTTCAAGGTCAGTGTTTGGGCAAATTTTAACTGGTTCGTGTGTGAATAGTCCTACGGAATGACAAGAAGAGATAGATCTTTATTAATCAACGAATATTGAGTTACAAGCAATCAATATCGAAAATCAAAGTAAGTTGGTATCGCCCATCGCTCCGTAGTCGTTGTCGATTGGCGAGAGCGAATGTACGAAGAGATCTGGTCGTTTGGTTCTCTGTTGCGGGAATAAAGCCTTTAGAGCTTTTTGTAGTATGTGTTTGTCTGTCCGTCCTTGCTCTAGGACTTCTCTATTTATAGAGTTATGTCAATCCTAATTCTTATTGAATTAGGTTTTATATGTCGGTCGGTCTTTCCATATTTCCCTTTGAATTGGGAGCTCATGTTGGTCGGTCGCTCCAACTTTTCTAGACGGTTTATTCAAGAATATGAACCAACGACTTATAATAAACCATTGGTCGATGTTAAACCGATTGACAAAGACGAATAGTCGATGTTGAGACTCTCTCTCTAGTTACCGTTTGTCACTCTCATTCTTTTCAGGTACATGATCACAATGACCGTTCGTCATTTGTACTCTCCTATCAGCGACACGATCACAATGACCATTCGTCACTCCTTTCCTCTTGCCAATGACATGATCACAGTGACCGTTGTCAATCCTTTTCACTTAGCAGTGACATGATCACATTGACCGGATAATGAATTAATTTCACCCAACAACTTGCTCCCTACTCTTCAATTTCTTATTTAGAATTTGGAGAGTAACTTAGCCTTTGTGATCGCTGTTCAATGTACGACAACATTTCTTGTCTATTCGAACCTGGTTTGGTTCTACCATATCTCGATTCGTGGTCATTCCTTATCTAAGATGGATAAGCAGATTCAATTAATAATGAACATAGCTTCCATATCGCATGAGGCATGTTCTATATGTACGGAGTGACAAGCGTCGATGTACCATCATCTTCCCAATTAGCACACAGCTTCTTTGCTGAAGGTGCGGAAGGTCATTGGTAGCTCGTCCTTGGAAGGTTCATTGTTGGAAGATCATCATCATTAGTTACTCGGTGGTAAGTTATCATCGTTGGTCGTTGCTTGATGTTGAGAGCTCATCGTTGATCGTTGGGAACTTATCATTGATTGTTGAGAGCTCATTGTCGATCGTTAGGAGCTCGTCGTCAATCGTTGGGAGCTTGTCCTTGATCTTTGGGACCTCGTCGTTGATCCTTGGGACCTCATCGTAAGATCGATCTAGAAAATATTTGTGGGAGGTCATCATTTTTAATTTCATTGTTATAAGGTTGATATGGGAGGTCGTCATGTGAGATCTCACTTTTGATAGCTTGTCGGTGTGAGCTCATCGGTGAGAACTCGTCATTGGGAGGTTGTAAGGAGTGATGACCTGCATTTTGGTAGTGCCTTGCGCTTTCGTAGTGACCTACCGTCTTTAAAATCTCTTCTGGTCTATCTTTCTCTATTTCTTTTACTTATGCCACTTCTTTCTTTTTGACTTTGCTCGTCGCTTCCCTCTCTTCTTCTTTTATTGGGAGCTGTCGCTCCTTTTTTTTTATTTGTTGTTCCTTCTTCTCCTCTTTTGGACATACCTCATGTCATTCCTCATGTCATGTCGCTGTTAAATCAGCCGAAAGCGATGGGAAGACTATGCTGGTATTTCCTGACTCGTTCACAGGTTTTAGCGATGGCGCTTTTGCCCCCGACACTGACCCATGGTCGTATTGGGCCGTATATTTTGAGGAATCACCTTAATTTCTTATTTAAGGCCTTTCCTTGATCTTTATCTTCTGGAGCTTTATTGCTCGTGGCGTTTACTTTTGTTTATCTGATAGGATGTGTCGATCCTAAAAACTTGTCATTCGTCGATGATGCAACGTTTGCTGACATCTTTGTTTTATGTTTTGGATAATGACATTATCTTGGCGGTTTGTAACTGTTCTTTTCACTACCACGGCAGGTGTATAGCCATATGTTGCACATAATGCAATTTGCAATTTGCAGTTTGCTTAATTGTGGGATCACATCTCTCGTTTGGTGATTCTTCAAATTAGTAACAGTAGCAAGTACGTTACTTTTTAGTTCTATTCCTTAGGTTAGCTATGACATTTACTGCAGTCATACCAGCAATTTCAGCTGTGGTTGCTGCTTGTCACGAGGTTTTTCCCTCTTAGTTGTTCATTTGATTTTTGAGGAGGTTTTGGAACTCCTTTAATCTTTAGTGACAGTAGTCACTTCTAGTTTAATGAGGTCATGTCTCTGAATTGTAATAGGGCAACAGCGTCACTCTCTTATGTTTTTTTTTTGTTAGGAATCGCCTCTTTCGAAGGTGACAATGTCACTCTCTTTTTGTGAGAAATCACATTTGTTTCGAAGGTGACAATGTCACTCTATCTTTCTTTATGTGAGGAATCACCTCTTTCAAGGTTGACAATGTCACTCCTCTTTTGCTTGTAGGTGATGATGACAATGTCATTCATCTTTGTTGGTGAGGAATCGCCTCTTGCACCCTCTATGGGTTGTTATCAATGTTTTTTCGAAGAATACACCTTTCTTTTCATGACCTTGGTCAGTTCGTATGCGTACAGTGACACTTTTAAATAGTAAAGTGGGTGACAATCGTCAATCTGTTCAAGGCAGTGCCTTCCAGTCGATCTGAGTATTGTCTGTCACTCGTCGTAAATTGAATCGTCGATCACTCTCTATTATGTGCCATCGTGAATGACGAACATAAATTATAGTACTTCTAAAACTCGTTTGTTTAAAGTTTCTTTCTTGAAGTGTTTATCCGTAGATAGGAAATAGAATATTTAAATCCAAAGGTAGTGCGGTCTCGGCGATCATCAAAAAATGCAAAAAGCAACTAACGATGAAAAGTCAAAGGTATAAAAAATATAACTGAAGCAAAACGAACCAACCTTGAAGTAGTAAGTTGAGATGTAGGGCGCACAACTGTTGAATAGATTTTTTGCATTCTTTATCCTGTGCGCCTGATCCACGGACCTTCCCAATAACCTATGTCGTACGTCTGTTGGCAGCCTTGAACCCCTTATTAGGATCGCCTTCTATTAGTTGAACCTCGTCGAGTTGCTCAATGTCTGGCCAAGTGGACGAAGACACTGCATTGATTGGTCGATGTGTACCTCTGCTGTCGTTTCTCCTGTTGTCGATGTCATTGTGAGGTCTTTGATATGGCTTATCATCTCTCGTCGTTCTCTCGTTTCTTGTTACACGCGAGTCGGAGCGTTGAGAGTGTTGCTGAGCGTAGGCAGGATCTTCCTCCCACCTAATCTGTGCACATGCTCTTGACAGCACATCTTCCATTGTTTTGCATTGATATTTTGTCAGTTCTTTATACAGATCACCGCTCTGGAGCAAACCTCTTTTAAATGCTGAAATCGCAGTGGAGGTGACACATTCTGGTATAGACACTTTCTCTTTGTTGAATCGTCCCACATAACTACGCAAGGACTCTCCTCTCTTCTGAATGACCTCGTAAAGATCGTCAGCGGTCCTTTCCAAGTTTCTATTGCTTGCAAATTGCTCAACAAAGTGATATGTCAGTGATGCAAAAGAGTCAATTGAAGCGTTAGGTAGGTTTGTAAACCACTGGAGAGCTGGTCCAGTAAGACTTGAACCAAACCCCTTGCACATGGTAGCTTTGCGAAGTTCTTTTGCAACTACTGTGGTAAACATTCGTTGCTTATACTGTGCTATATGATTATCTGGATCTGTTGTTCCATCATACATCTTCATCGAAGGAAGTGTGAACTTCTTTGGCATCTCTGTCAATGCGATCGCATCCGTAAACGGAGTATCTGCATAGGAGTTAGGAGCGCTTTTCACAATTGGAGGAGCCACACCGAGAAGTCGGGCGATTAAGAGCTCCATAGCTTCCAAACGCTTTGTGAAATCATCTGCAGCGGTCCCCATTGTAGTCGTGAGAGGATCGTCCAAGGGCAACATAGGGGGAACGCAAGCTCGGAATCTGGCACGAGCGTCGGCTGCAGTGTTACCATCTTCAACCAAAGAAGCATTCACCTCATTCAAGGAAGCGTTTTCTGCTTCCAGTTGTGCAAGTCGCTCTTCATACTGCTTCATCTGGGCGGTGAGTGCCTCCATTTGAGTAGCATGAATGTCGGGGGTGGTGTTTCCGTCATTATCTCCTTCTGTCATATCTCACGTAGTTAAGACTTCCCCTCCTTTTAGCGCCAAACTGTTAGGGCAAATTTTAACTGGTTCGTGTGTTAATAGTCCTACGGAATGACGAGAAGAGATAGATCTTTATTAATCAACAAATATTGAGTTACAAGCAATCAATATTGAAAATCAAAGTAATTTGGTATCGCCCGTCGCTTGGTAGTCGTCGTCGATTGGCGAGAGCAAAGGTACGAAGAGATCTGGTCGTTCGGTTCTCTGTTGCGGGAATAAAGCCTTTAGAGCTTTTTGTAGTATGTGTTTGTCTGTCCGTCATTGCTCTAGGACTTCTCTATTTATAGAGTTATGTCAATCCTAATTCTTATTGAATTAGGTTTTATATGTCGGTCGGTCTTTCCATATTTCCCTTTGAATTGAGAGCTCATGTCGGTCGGCCGCTCCAACTTTTCTAGACGGTTTATTCAAGAATATGAACCAACGACTTATAATAAACCATTGGTCGATGTTAAACCAATTGACAAAGACGAATAGTCGATGTTGAGACTCTCTCTCTAGTGACTGTTTGTCACTCCCATTCTTTTCTGGTACATGATCATAATGACCGTTCGTCATTCGTACTCTCCTATCAGCGACACGATCACAATGACCATTCGTCACTCATTTCCTCTTGCCAATGACATGATCACAGTGACCGTTTGTCAATCCTTTTCACTGAGCAGTGACATGATCACATTAACCGGATAATGAATTAATTTCACCCAACAGTCAGGTCTTGAAATTCTAAATTCTAATGAAATCTATTATGAATTTTGGTTGAAAGTCTCTTACTTTATTATTCGATGTATGATTGGAAATTTCAGTTATGATATTAAATATGGGATGGTAGCTATAATTTTTCGTCCAGAAGGGAAGTTTGAGGGTGGAGCTTGAGACCAAAATTCCATAGATATGTGCAAAAAGTTGATGTCCTTATCCTTTGGTTGTCTGATTGGCTTGTGTCTCATCTGCTCTTTTAGGCTTCTAATCTTCTTCTATGATATCCAAGACATGTTTGCAATGGAATGTAATGCGGAATTTTTTTTTAAAGGACTTAATTCTGATAACACCGTATTTTGACCACTTTTATGAATCGTTTTGAAATACTTTTTCTATGTTTTTAATTGCTTTCAAGTACTTTTATTACGTTTTCTAGTATTTGTAGTTCCAAGACTCTTTTCAGGTAACTTAGGGAAAAGCTTAACAAAATGGATAGAAAACCAGATTTCAGCTCAGAGTCAAACCGTCAGAAGTTCACCCCTGATTGAAGGCCTTCTCACCGTCTGATCCAGCTCAAATTTAGAGATCTTAAAGATGGAAGTATCAGCTTACCAGCACACTTTACAGCTTGGCAATACAACGGTTCAATCAAAAGATACGCGAAGAGCAAGATGTCCCGTAAACCAGCCAGCAAGCGTTTCCACCCGCGGCCAACAGTTCATTTCCCGTGGTCAGAAGCACCGCGACCGCGGCCAGCCACCCATTCCCCGCGGTCACACTTATCCCGACCGCGGCCAGCCAACTCCGACTTTGAAGGCCCATTTCTGAAGCCCGTATCATTTTCCCAGCCTTAATTCCGGAACCCTAGACACCAGAGAGTATTGGAGACTATAAATACATGTCATTTAGGCTGGTTTTAAAGAGAAAAAAAGGAGAGACGAAATACTTTACAGAAATTTTACTTTAAGCTTTGTTTTTAGGTTTTAGGGAGAGAGAGATCTATCTCTTGAATCCTTGTTCTTTCTTTTTCAATTTCGGTTTCTATTCTACTTTTTAATACTATGTTTTTGATTTCGTTCATCATGTCTGAGTAGTTTTATTGTTGGGATTAAGAGGTTTTCGATAAGGATCTATATGTTCGATGAGGATTCCATGAGCTTTTGAGCCGAATCTTAGAACTTTTTCTTCTGAATTCGTTTTTACTGCATGAGAGTAGCGTCATGAACTACAATCTGATCCAGATGCTTGGTGACACGAAAGTGTTCATCCGATGTCAGATCTAGTTTGGGAGAGCAAAACAAACATATGAGTGGAAACCTACCTATGAGCAATTTGTGAATGCTGACGAGTCTTAAACATAATGCATCTCTTCTTTTCCAGGGCCAGAGTGGAAACCTACTGGTCAGGGTTGAGAGAGATAGTTGTCTATGATCACGATAGTGGCGTATTCATACGTCCGTGACTCCAGTTCGAAAATTTTAAGCTAAGATCTTATCAAATTTACTCTCTAGCAATGTTTTGAATCGTTCGTACCCCTGAGAAAACTTCCCTGAACCCCAGCGCCTCTTTTCTTATAGATTCACACCGTTTTATTTCAAGCTTTAGTTCACTATTTTCATTCCCTTTCAATCGATTTTCATTTAAGCAATTAGGTTAGCCGTTTTTCCCGTTTTTACCCGTTTTCGTTAAATTTAGTTATTAGGTCATTTTAATTCCCGTATTTTCTCTTTAAGATTCGTTTTTACATTTTAAACACACCACCAAAACCCCCACAAAACCGTTTGGTTCTTGACTTCCTTACTTTATATTTCTTTGGAAGGCTTTTGCAGGAAAGATCCTCTTTCCCTGTGGATTCGATCCCTATGTACTACAATCGATCAGTTGTGCACTTGCGGCTATTGATTTCATTTAGGGTAAAACTTGACAACCCTCAACACGACACACACATCAAGTTTTTGGCGCGGTTTCCGGGGAAGGCACGCGTTTTCTTTTCCGCAAAACCCCAAGAAAGGTTAGTAAATCGACTCTAGAACCCCTTTTTCTGCATATTTCCATTTTTTGGTTATTTTGTTTCCATTTCAGAAGATATGGATCCTATAAATCGAAATACACACTATGAGGAAGGTTTCTATAACACTCCTAAAGCCACCAGAAGCAGAGAAAAGCAGTACTTACGCGATCTCTACGAAGAAATTCGAAGCGAAAACTACAGAACGTTCCAGAACGAGCCCTACGTACCTCTAATGGCTAACCCTAGACATCATGCTCTTCGTCTGCCTCACCAAGATGAAAACGTCCAACTCATTCACCGATTGAGTCGACTAGAGATGGTGGTCATGCACTTAATAGACGCTCAAGCAACATCAAGAGCCGCCCTTCGCGAGAAAATTGACAACATGTCAACTCACTTTAACAAAAAGCTTGAAGATCTTTCTGCTCAAGTCAAAACCATCGAAACTCAAGCAAACAAGGATGCTGAAACTATCAAAGGGAGGATGGAAGCAGTTGACGGACGAGTTGGAGAGAACGAAGTTAGCATTCGCAAAGCTAGTGAAAACATCCGCACCTTAGAGGTCAAGCTCGATGAAGCAGAAGAAACTATTAACGACCATAACAACCAAACCTACTCCTACGTGGAAGAGATTTGGGATGGAGTACACAAGGTTCAAGACAAAGTAGAGGAAATCGACTCAACCGTGGACAAAGTAGTTTGATGAAGTCGAAGAGAAGGTCGAAAAGCTTATGCAAGGACGTGAAGCGAATGGTTCGACGCTTTCCATCAAAGATCTTGACCTAAAAGACGAGGAAACAGAGTTAAAAGATCCATAAATCAGTTTAGATGGCAAATGAGAAGATGAAACAGAGGAAACAACTCGGAGTCTCCCTCCCGCGGTCGGAACTCTCGCGACCGCGGCCAACAACCCTCCAGCCGCGGTCGTGAGCCTCCTGACCGCGGCAAAACACTCCCCACCCGTGGTCGTGCAGCCTCCACCCGCGGCAAATGGTCGATCAGATACGTTTCAGCCCCTTTCTATTCTTACAGGTCAATGTTCATTGGATACATCTGCTGGGATGGTCAAAACCCCTCTTCATTAGCAAACAGTGTATGCTATCAGCTCCAAAACATCTCAAGAAGAAAATGAGGTACTTCCTTGCAACATAGTTTTAGCATATGAGGATGAATATGAAGGGCACTACCTCGAAGATGAAGACTATCGTCTATTCATAGAAGGAGGCAATCCAGACAAAATGGTGGAATTAGGAGCACCAATCTCCAGAGAAAGGCTCATTGAATTCAACAAGTTTGTGAAATCGATCCCTCTTTACACAGGTTTCGATGATATATGGCATCTTGGTTGTTTGCAATTTTTCTTTAGGTACAGCAAGGAGACAAAAGAGGATATCCGAACCTATTTTGGGAGGGCCAGACGTCTGACTTTTCCCAGAACATCACCTGATGCTGCAATCTATTCAATCCACCTTCAAAGACCGGAAGACTGCAGCCACTACACCAACAAAATCAGCAAAGAAAAGCTCGACGAATTCAATGATGTGGTTCGAAATTTGCCTGAAGGAATCACCTTTGCCAGAGCTTGCAAAGACTTCATGATAGGCCATTACTTCTGTGAGAGCAAGGAATCAATCCCTGAGATAGAAGACTTGATCGACCATGCAAGAAGAGGTAAACCTGTTCGAACACTTCACAAAATCGAAGGTGTAGGTCAGTTTCTTATCTCTTGTTCTATTAGAGGAGAAATGTTTAAAAACGTGCTTTGTGATTCTGGAGCTTGTCTTAACATGATGTCCAAGGAAATTGCTTTGAGACTTGGTATTAAACACCTGCGCATGACTAGAGCAAAGATTAGTCTAGCTGATGATTCCAATGCAACACCTCAAGGAATAGATCATGAAATTCCTTTGAGAAGAAGAGTTTGCATAGTGCCTATCAACTTCTACATTGTCGAGACGAGAGATGCAACATATCCAGTGATTCTCGGATGGTCTTTTCTAGCAACTTCCGGAGCTATAATGGACTGGCCAAACCGGAGGATTTCATTTGCTAATATCGACAAAGATGTCTTCACAGAAGCTGTCCCATACAACAGCAAAGCAGGAAAACGTTCTGCAACAGAAGAGTTTGAAGAAAAACTTTGGAGTGACGAAGAACCTGCTAAGCAAAACAAGGAGATGTCGAAAAAGACTTGTCTCAGGACAAGGTCTTCTTCATTGGACTAAGCCACGTCCAACACCAAAAGTCGAGCTAAACGACTTAAAACAGAAGCGCTTAATGGGAGGCAACCCATTTGGGTATTGTTTTCTTTAGGATTTTTCTTTCTTTTTCTATTGATCTTTTTCTTTTTCTTAGTTTCAGGTGTTTCTTATAAAACAAAAAAGCCAAAAAAATCAAAAAACCCGAAAAAACCAAAAATAAGGATGGTCCCTGACTTCTCGGCCCAGCAGGAACCAAGGAGAAGTAGGAAGAGGCCGCGAGATAAGCCCCCGCGATCGCAGGTGTTATGACCGCGGGAAACACCCCTTCGACCGCGGTCGCGTCTTTCTGACCGCGGCCGAGCACTGGTTGCCGCGGTCGCGTGGCTCCTGACTGCGGCAAATGGTCGTTGACATGATACCCGACCCCAAACCACCCACTTCACCTCATTCCACCTCACCAATCCCCACTCCACCTCATTCATCACTTTCCACCACCTTCATCACCACCTAACACCTTCCCAAACCTCTTCGAATGAATCCGGTTCATCTCCACCAGCATCCCGGATCCAGGTAAGTTCTCTTTGGCCTTACCAATTCGATTATCTATGCATTTTTCTCATCCAATCTAGACTTGTTTCACACTGAGGACAGTGTGATTTAAGTCTGGGGGAGGATTTCATCCCTTTCTAACCACTTTTATTTCATGAGTCTTGCATTATCTACACTTTTTGCATTTTCCTTAAAGTTTTTCAAAATCAGTTTTCAAAACAAAATACGTTTTAAAAGGGAATGGTGAACATGAATCAATGATAGTTGACTGTGTGTTTTTAGACTGTTCCTAATGACATGCTCATTCATGATTTACGACTAGACTAGGCGGTAGCTAAGCACATTTGAAACGAAGTACCCCAGAGGAATTTGAATGATTTCGATTTAGATGAAGGAATACACTAGCTCTGTTTTATTTGGACTTAATCTGGACTTAGTTTTCTCATTGAAGCTTTAAACCAGGGAAACGAATCATACATTCAGGACTCCTTTATCCTTTTACCACTCTTTGTTGATCCTGAATGGCTAGTTCATCTTTAGCTAGTTCCCCACCTTAACCAGTCCTCTTTCAAACCACATGCACTCTTGTTTTCTATTGTCTTATATGCAGATAAGTGCAAAAAACGTTGGAGAGAAAGAGGAACGACGCAGTTTTCAGTCACCAAGGACAGAGACCTGCTATTTGCCGGAAAAGTTCCCGGAATGATTCAATACAAGAGGAAGCTCAGTTTGCCTTAGAAAAATCTCAAATTTTGGTACAATCTTGTCCTCTAGTCTCTCTCTCTCTTTAAAAAGCATTTCCTATTCTAAAAATAAATAAATAAATAAAATCCAAAAATAAGAAAATAAGGAAATAAAAGCCTTAGAGAGTCTAGAGATGTCGAATTTTAAGTCCCAAGGCAACTGGAGTTCAATTTTATGGAGTTTTGGAGATCATTTTCTGATTCTCGGAAAGAATCTAAGTCTTGGGGAATAGCTGTTCACAACAAAGGAGGAAGGATTATGCAACAACATTTGGCAAGAAGAAGTGACTGAAAATTGCGGTCATCAACAGGTCCTTATCTCTCTTGCGGTTTTGCATATTATCTTGTATCCTCCAGATCTTCAGGTAACCCGAAATACTTTAACTCCACCACTTAAACAGCCCTTTAATGCCAAACGCCGTCTACCCTGGATGATGTCTTTAATGAGAACTCACTATTGAACTTAATGAATGTAGAGAGCTAGTTGATTGGAATCAAGATTTAGATTGTTTAAGTTTTGCATGACGGAAAAAGTGGACTAGTATCTCTTGTGCATTGGTGAGAATTTTCTAGACTAAGTTGTGGATTGATGCACTATCTTTGGTCCTAGTTTAGGAGTTCATGTCTCTGAGATTTGTGCATTTCCTATTTTTGTTTTCACTTAACCAGTTTAGGCTTTTGCTTTGTTTGAGGACAAACAAAGGTTTAAGCCTGGGGGAGTTGATAACACCGTATTTTGACCACTTTTATGGATCGTTTTGAAATACTTTTTCTATGTTTTTAATTGTTTTCAAGTACTTTTATTACGTTTTTCTAGTATTTGTAGTTCCAAAACTCTTTTCAGGTAACTTAGGGAAAAGCTTAACAAAATGGATAGAAAACCAGATTTCAGCTCAGAGTCAAACCGTCGGAAATTCACCCCTGATTGAAGGTCTTCTCACCGTCTGATCCAGCTCAAATTTGAAGATCTTAAAGATGGAAGTATCAGCTTTCGATCAGACTTTACAGCTTGGAAATCCAACGGTTCAATCAAAAGATACGTGAAGAGCAAGATGTCCCATAAACCAGCCGGCAAGCGTTTCCACCCGCGGCCAACAGGTCATTTCCCACGGTCAGAAGCACCGCGACCGCGGCCAGCCACCCATTCCCCGCGGTCACACTCATCCCAACCGCGGACAGCCAACTCCGACTTTGAAGGCCCATTTCTGAAGCCCGTATCATTTTCCCAGCCTCAATTCCGGAACCCTAGACACCAGAGAGTATTGAAGACTATAAATACATGTCATTTAGGCCGTTTTTAAAGAGAAAAAAAAAGAGAGACGAAATACTTTACAGAAATATTACTTTAAGCTTTGTTTTTAGGTTTTAGGGAGAGAGAGATCTATCTCTTGAACCCTTGTTCTTTCTTTTTCAATTGCGGTTTCTATTCTACTTTTTAATACTATGTTTTTGATTTCGTTCATCATGTCTGAGTAGTTTTATTGTTGGGATTAAGGGATTTTTGATGGGGATCTATATGTTCGATGAGGATTCCATGGGCTTTTGAGCCGAATCTTAGAACTTTTTCTTCTGAATTCGTTTTTACTGCATGAGAGTAGCGTCATGAACTACAATCTGATCCAGATGCTTGGTGACACGAAAGTGTTCATCCGGTGTCAGATCTAGTTTGGGAGAGCAAAACAAACATAGGAGTGGAAACCTACCTATGGGCGATTTGTGAATGATGACGAGTCTTAAACATAATGCATCTCTTCTTTTCCAGAGCCAGAGTGGAAAACTTACTGGTCAGGGTTGAGAGAGATAGTTGTCTATGATCACGACAGTGGCGTATTCATACGTCTGTGACTCCAGTTCAAAAATTTTAAGCTAAGATCTTATCAAATTTACTCTCTAGCAATGTTTTGAATCGTTCGTACCCCTGAGAAAACTTCCCTGAACCCCAGCGCTTCTTTTCTTATAGATTCACACTGTTTTATTTCAAGCTTTAGTTCACTATTTTCATTTCCTTTCAATCGATTTTCATTTAAGCAATTAGGTTAGCCGTTTTTCCAGTTTTTACCCGTTTTCGTTAAGTTTAGTTATTAGGTCATTTTAATTCCCATATTTTCTCTTTAAGATTCGTTTTTACATTTTAAACACACCACCAAAACCCCCACAAAACCGTTTGGTTCTAGACTTCCTTACTTTATATTTCTTTGGAAGGCTTTTGCAGGAAAGATCCTCCTTCCCTATGGATTCGATCCCTAAGTACTACAATCGATCAGCTGTGCACTTGCGACTATTGATTTCATTTAGGGTAAAACTTGAGAACCTTCAACACGACACGCACATCAAATTCTTCAAATAAACCTGTAATATGGACTGTGAACAGGATGAGTTTGTAGGGTTTAATTTCATTTAATTTCAATACTTGCTCTTTACTTCCAAATGCACCAAGTCTCTCGACAAAAACCATCTTCCTGACGCTATTCCTATTTGTAGTGATTAGTAATAAGCTATAATTAAGGTCCGTTGGGGATATAGCATATCAGGTTGCTTAGTTCATCACAAAAAATAGAGGTTTTGTAAACTACAATATCGTATTTTTTCCATTCTCACTCTCTTTTCTTTAATTATTAACACAAAATATATGCGGAAACATATCTCTGAATGATGGAAATGCGTTAAAAATACGATTTGGTGAAGATATTAAATTTGTCTTACAAAATACATATTTTTATCATTAAAAATTAACTAACAAAAAAAACAGGTTGAGAAAATAATAATGAAGAAATATTTGGTTGGATGCAAAAATAACAAATATTATATCTACAAAAAATAATGACTATATTTTTACGAGTTCATATGATATTCATATTACCAAATACAAAAAATTAAATTAAATTTGTAGAAAAATGTCTATTAATAAATTTTATTAAAACAAAAAACCATATTTAATGACTATATTTTTACAAATTTGGATGATATTTATATTATCAAAAATAAAAAATAGATTAATTTTATAGAAAAATGTAATTTTATAATACATATTAAAACAAACAAAACATCCGTATGTACACGGGTATTCATCTAGTTGTATACTTATTTCTTTCTATTTTCCTTTTGATAGGCCTTCTGCCCAGTAAATACATACGGTGTTGATAGTGGAGGTGATCCAAAAGATATCCTGAAGCTTACTTTCAAGGAATTTAAGCTTTGTTAAGCACTTCATGTGATTTAATTAACATGGAATAATAAGATGATCCAGTTCACCGTCTCCGCGCCTTGAGTGGTAAAGAGCCATATCTTATGTTGTATTTTTCAGTATCCAAATCTCGATTTATGTTTGACCTATGTTACTATTTTACAGACTTATCTCTGTTTTACTGATTTCTGCAGAATACTTGGACATGTTTGATGCAAGTCCAGCACGAGATAGTTTAAAGGTTGAACCACAAACGCTATTCTCTGGGCCTTGTAGGATTGTTGAAAAATATCCTGCTGGTGGAGATTCATGATGACCTTAAGAAGAAGCATATGGTGTGCCTTAACTGGCTGCTCTCTGACAAGCCACTGGACTTACAAACTCAACTCACACTTGGGTTTTTGGATCATCTAATGCTACTCCTGCTTCACCATTGAGAAAAACCGTATTGGAAAGTAGTTTAGGAGAAGCTCTTGTTAATAGTGGGGTGGAAGATGAACTTCTCCAGCCCCAATTTAGTGTTGGTTTGAAAGGTGTTTCTGATGATGATGTCCAAGTAATATTTTTTCTTGGAAACTAGAAACCTAACGTTGAAAATATGACGATTTATAAAGTTTCATGGGTCCTAACGAACACGGGAACATACAAATCTGATAGTCACATGAGTCAGGTAATCGTTTGCATTGATCCTACATTTGAGCAGGCAACGTCGAGGCTGTGAACAAAACATCCACAAAGTAGAAAGTTGTTTCGCGTTACATAATAATATCAGAATAAAGATTTGGGAATAAGTTGTTTGATCTCATGTAACCTCTGCCGGTAATAAGCTTTTTACGATTTTCTTTAGACAATCGTGGCCAAAGCTCAATCATTCGTCTTTACACAAATGTGGCTTCTCTTACTTTTATAGTTCTCTTACTTTTATAGTTTTGTATTTCTAAAAGAAGGTATAACACTTGTGATAATCGAGATTTTATAATTTTTATATACTATATTATATTATGCGGGAGAAATTAAGTATTTTAAACTGTTAATTATTTTAAATTAAATATATTTAAATAAACATACATATAATAAAAGGTGATGATATTTAGATGTGAACATTCAATATTTTAAAAAATAAAAAATAACTAATATTGTATAAAATTAATAAATATATATCTATATAAAAGATAATTATGCAATTGACAATGAAAAAAAAATAAATAACGATTGTAACTATCATGATCAATTTTATCAATATATATATATAAATATTTTTTTTTACAATGAGAAAATTTTAAAAACACTACCATGAAATGTTAAAATCTCCAAACATAGATAGTAAAATTCTAGTGTAAAATCTTGTAGAAAAAAAAATTCAAATTGTCATGATCTGTAAAATTTTTGGAAAATATTTAGATTTCAAATCATTAGACATACAGTAGAAAAACTATAAATTAATACTCGATAAATTAATAAATACTATATATTAATAATTTTTTATGGTCTCGAGTTGGAGTGCTTCAACATATAACACAATTCAATGATAACTTTAACAAAAAAATATGTAAATATATGATCTCATTAATAGTATAAATTAATAATTACTATAAAAAAATTTGATGTACATATTTTTTTGACAAAAATAAATTTTATTAATTAGAAATCATAAGGTAAAAAAAAATGTGTTTTGTTAACCAGAATGGTGGGTTAATACAATCTAAATAAATGATACAATTTTGAGGACCTTTCTTAGCCAACAAATGAGATGCCTCATTCGATATTCTGTTAACATGTGCTATAGAATGAGATCTAAATTTTAAGCTCCCAAAGTCAATGTCTTTCTTTAGATTTAAAATCACAATATCTTCTTTGTGACCATGTAAGATGTCAACTAGAACTTTGCTATCTCCTTCAAAACATATTGAGTCGAAACCAAAATTGAGTGTTTGTTATAGAGGATGTAGTAATGTTAAACCTTCCGCTTTTAGACTTGAAGATGCAGGACGTAGTATAGCAGACCCCCCGAATTTAGCAAAACCATTGTGATCGCTTACAATCCATCTACCCTTCACTTACCTTGTGAGCTAATCAAATGAAGCATCATAATTACACTTCACCATTGATGTTCCGGGTTTTGACCACTACAAGAATATTGGGTATTAATAGCATTAGAAGATAACGTTTTATGCAGTTTTGCTATGTTTGACTTAACCTTAAATTTTAAATAGCGTTTGTAAAATTGTAAACGTTATCAATTGATTGGTTAAAAACAAATGAACGCACTAATTTTGTGTCTGGCTATAAGGTATTAAATAGCCTGCTATTTAATTGCACAAATCATATTTAAACGTTATGCCTTAGTAAGCACGTACAAAATTTTAAGAGCTCTTAAAATTTAGGCTCTCAAAAATTCGCTAAGTCAGAAAACTTATTAGTATCCCTCTCGAATTTCTTTACTCTAGCTTTTCAGTTCTTGTCTTAATCTCACGCTCTCCTCTCTCATGCCGCCTCGCCCAGTCTCGTCGTGAATCTCTTTCGCCAGTCCCCTCTCTCGACTCCAGCCCTCTCTCCTCACCTCTCTCGCTGCCGTCTCTCTCTCTCGTGCTTCACACCACCGCCTCTTGCGGGTAAAAGACCACAATTCTTCATTCTCAGGTATTTTTTTTGGTTTAGTTCTTGGGTTTCTAGGGAAAGGACTAGATAGATTTGTGTATCAACAAACAGCGAAGAGTTTTGACTCTCTTTCTTCTGTTTCTTCGTTTAGCTTCTGAGGACAAGAATCCGTTGGAAGAGAGAGAGAATTAGCGACCATTGACTGGCTCTTAATCTGTTTTCGATTTTGCGTTTTACACCAAAATTACGGACTCCCTACTTTCTCCATCCTCGTATAACGTCTTCGGTTTTGCTTTTGGTGTTCGACCTAGTCCGTTTTTTTGTTCCCTTCCGATTCAGTTATCTGATTATTTAGAAAGTTGGCTCCTATTTCTCCTTTCCGATTCATTATGTGACTATTTAGAAAGCTTCCGATCCTTGTGCTGTTAGTAGATTTAACTTGTCTTAAAAACACGTTTTCCTTTCTGAGTTTTTGGTGAGATTGTTTTTGGGATTTTTTGATTTGGACTTCAAGTATTTTGACCGTTTTGTGAAATTCCGATAGCTCTCTTACAAAAACTTGATCGTTTCTGCCTCGAGTCTGCAATCATTTTGGTACTAAGTTGGTGTATGACTTAGTTGCGTCTGTGATTTGATATGTTTTAAAAATAGGATTAACTGTGGACATGTTTATAACCTGAACAATTTTGAATATCTGTTGTGCCAAATACTTTCCTTCTGCAGAAGCACCAACCTGTTTGTCTGGATGACAAACAAGCAATGCCTTCCTGTAATTTTTTCTTGTCTCTTCCTTGTTTTGGAACATTTTCATATAGTCTGGTTTTTTTCCAATAGCTGTTGGGCCAAATATGCTGTAAAATAAAGATCCAAATACATAACTGAAAATCTCAAATAAATACTGAAATAAAAACCTAAAATAGATATTGAACTGAAGAAGAAAAATAAGTTGTGTAAAATACCTTGCGTAGAATGGCTAGAGTATATGCAATGCCATTTTTGTCGTCATCAGTATTATCCATTTCATCTTGAGATAAAACATCCTGTTTATATGCATCTTTTTCATCAATCTTATCCATTTCCCCCTCTTCTTGTTAAGGGTCGTCTTTTTGTTTCTGCTGAGCTTCTTCTTGTTGAGGGTTTTCTTCTTGCTGAAGTTTTTGTTGTTCTTCTCGTTGAGGGTTGTCTTCTTGTGTCTTCTGAGATTCATCTTGTTTACAGGTTTCTTCTTGTTCAGGTTCTTTTTCTTGTTGATGTTGACTTTCTTTATCAGTTTTTCCTCCCTTATAAGGACGTTTATAAATAATTCAAACAATATTTTTTATAAGCTTTTCCAATCAAACATATAAAATATCAATTTTTTTGCAAGCATACCTTTGGTTCTTCTTCTTGTTGATCATATAGAGGTTCTTCTTCTTGTGGATGTTGAGGTTCTTCAGCACATTTTCCTTCCTATAAGCACGTTATAAATAACTCAGTCAATTTTTTATTTATTTAGCGTTTTGCTATCAAACTTACATACTGCATATTAAGATAAGTACCTCTCTCTCTTTGTTTCTATTTCTTTCTCTTCTTTGGCACTTGTCCTTCCTTCTTCACAATCAGACAAAACAATAACTCTCATCG